>NC_135834.1:9264468-9434468 GCF_964213995.1 Mustelus asterias | reverse complement strand
TCAGCACAGGCAAACATGTTTGCAATACTTTTGTTTTGTAGAGAAAGATCAACTTAATATTTGATTTGATTTATTATTGTCACATGTATTGGGATACAGTGAAAAGTATTGTCTTGCGTGCTGTACAGACAAAGCATACCGTTTATAGAGAAGGAAAGGAGAGGGTGCAGAATATAGTGTTACAGTCATAGCTAGGGTGTAGAGAAAGATCAGCTTAATATTTGATTTATTATTGTCACATGGATTGGGATGCAGTGAAAAGGGTTGTTTCTTGCGCGCTATACATTATAACACATCCAATAAATGTAAATTCTTCGCAGACTGTACAACTGATTACACCCCACACAAGATTCATCCCACCTTGTAGCTTCTCCCTTGAAGAGCATATCTTTCCAATCTTTGTCTAGTTTCCATTTAAATTCATCTTTCCTAGTCACCTTGCATCACTACCATTGTGGCAGCCAGTCGCACACTCCCATCACTCTGGCTAAACAAGTCACTCCTGAGTTCCTCACTGTATTTATTGGTCACTTTCTCATATTTCCAATTCACTAATCGACCTAACCCTGGTGACGAAGCACAAGCAATGGAATGCAAACAGATTTTAATATCACAATTGGCAAACCAGCACTTGCACTGGTCAGAATTTCACCAGTCAACATCTTGGCAATTACAGTTGTCCCTCCAGCAGATCCAGAACACTGTGTCCTGCCCAGTCTGCCGACCACCAGACAATCCTCAGGCTGAAATTGGCTCAGAAATGCCCAGTCTGTTCGTAACTCAATGCTGATTTCCCCCTCAAATGTTCCTTACGTGAACGAGCGGATTAAAAAATTGTACGCTCAGAAAGTGAAGACCACGACATGCCTTTGTCGAGCATGTTTTATTGTAAAGTGTCAGCCATGGCTCAGTAGGTAGCACTCTGGGTCACAAAGTTCTGGGGTCAATTGTGTGGTGATTGTCCCTTTAAGGGCAACACAGCAGAAGAGGGTTACCTGGCAACTGGGACTGAGATTGGGTAATCACCCCAGGGAGTGGAGTCCTCCCTTTGGCAGAAGACAATCTGAAGGCATGTGGAAGACATGTCGGTAATGGGGCGGCCGGTGGGTTGCTGCAGCGTAGCCGGGGGAGGGGGCACTGCCGACTCTCTACAGTTTTTCCTAATTAATAAATTCCCTTTGTGTTCCTGACTAAGTCTGAATCATCACATTGGCCAACAAGGATAAAATGGATTGTTGATGGAAGTGCCTGAAGTCTGGAGAAAAGAAATACTCCTCCGAACACCTGCCTTTGGACGAATAGACCCATTTGAGATGTTGAGATATTTCCAGACACTGAGGAACAAATGCGGAAATTAAAGACTTCAAAAAGGAACCAGGAGCTATCGAACATAAAGAGAAATACGCAAAAGGAAGTAAAGCCCTAGACAAGACATTCAAACAATTTGGGGCGGCACGGTGGCACAGTGGTTAGCACTGCTGCCTCACAGCGCCAGGGACCCAGGTTCACTTTCCGGCTTGGTCACTGTCTGTGTGGAGTTTGCACGTTCTCCCCGTGTCTGCATGGGTTTCCTCCGGGTGCTCCAGTTTCCTCCCACAGTCCAAAGATGTGTGGGTTAGGTTGATTGACCATGCTAAATTGCCCCTTGGTGTCAGGGGGATTAACAGGGTAAAAATGTGGGGTTCGGGGGATAGGATCTGGGTGGGATTGTTGTCAGTGCAGGCTCGATGGGCCGAATGGCCTCTTTCTGCACTGGAGGGATTCTATGATTCTCTCTGATTCTAACAGGATGAAATGACTCATAGCAAGCTTGAAAAACAGTTGCAAAAATTGACAGAATGAAATTAAGCAGAAGGAGAACGTAAAGACACAATGGAGAATAAGCTGAAGTCCGTGAAAATCAGAGCAAATAAGAGCAAGTCCAGGGAAGAATTGAATCAGGGGAATAAGAATAAAAAGGAAGCAATGAGAAATTAACTGAAGATGTAAAAAAACATTGAAATTGACGGCGGAATCAGCAATTCGAAGTGGCTTGCAAAAGAGGAAGTTAAATCACAAACTTAGTCAATCAGGCTTAGAGTCTGTCAACATTGCGGTCAGGATCAATGGGGTACTTGAGGTGCATTCAATCGTGAAGGGAAATAGAAATAAACACAGGTGGCTGGAGGATGATAGAAATCCATTGATCTGGGAGTTGAATCTTTTATGGGGCAGTGCACATTGAATTTGTTACAGATCAAAGTCTTCAGGTACAACGGAAAGGGATTCAATGATTTCAGCATGTTGGGAAGCCTCAGCAACTTCAAATCAAAGCCGTGTGCATACATTGGGCTGAGTGGACAGGTGTACAGACTGGAACCCTCTTCCCCTCCCCTGTGCCACAGGTGAAATTGACATCTCGGGCGGGTTTTATGGCCTCACTTGACCCGAGACCGGAAAATCAACGGGCACTTCCAATGTCCGCCCCTCGCCCGCTCCGATTTCGTGGCGGGTAGGACGATAGAATTCCGGCTCCCCTCTCTGTCAGAGGACTTCAAAGAGGTCTGCTCTCACCTACAGCTTCTGACAGGGAGAAAGGCAAATCTCTGCTGCAAAAATCCTGCCAGGTGACCAAGAGGGGAGGCTTGTGGGGTGGGAGGGGGGTGGGAGGGGGGTGGAAATGGGTGGGGCAGGGGGGTGTGGGGGTGGGGGGTGGGGGGGGTAAATGGAGATGGAAGTGACCTGGCCACTTCAGAATTTGCACAGCTGACAGGCAGGAATGCACATATTGATCACAGGGTCTGCCTGAAATCACCACGCGGGGTAATCTTCAGGGCTAGAAGGGTCAGTCCAGCCATGACACACTTATCCCAGCAGAGAGTGGCAGGATCAACCCCTTGCTCCCCAGTTCGAGCCCAACCAACCCCCAAGACCCTTGGTGGACCCTTCCTCTGCAGCCTGGCATCAGCCAAGGGGTAAATGGCCACTGGAACTCCTTGAGTCCCCATGGGTCCAAGGCGCCAAGCCAGGGTATCAGTGCTAGGGTGCCAGGGGGCACTGCACTGTTGGCACTGCCAAGGTGCGTTGGCCTGAAGGGGGCTGAATAGGGGATCTGAGGGAAGAGGGGGTCGAGTTGGGGGGGGGGGGCGGGGTCTGAGGGGGAAGGGGGCTGAGTGAGGGGTCTGAAGGGGAAGGGGGGCCTGAGTGGGGAAGGGGGGGGTGTTGGCCACCTTCATGCCTTTGTGGTGTTTGAGGGGGGGGGGGGTACCCTTATTTGTGGGTGCGGGGGGGAAGGATGCCCTCTTTGGTGAGGGGTTGGTGGTGCTCCCCTGGTCAGTGTGAGGCCCACCATTTTTTTTTGTGGGGGAGGAGTCCCACAAGTGTGGAGATCAGGTCACCCTTTAAAAATGGTGGCCTGGTCTCGGAACAGCGGGGCTGGCCGGCGGGTTATCCTTGATGCAGAACTTAGCATTCATCAGGTGGGAGAATCCCATCTGATAGACGCTGCGAATGGCAGCGGTAAATCTTCCAGGTTTATATGTTTACGGCCTGGGAGAATTAGTTCCTGGAAATTATCCATCACCAGTTAAATGCAGACTTTATTCCATTCATGACTTGGTCACAATGCATTTGATCCAATACATTTTGCTATATTACAAAGGACTTGGACAAAAACTGCAGTCTATCTGAGCTAGGTAAGGTACAAAGTAAAGAGATTGATCAAATGGAAGAATAGTTCTCTGAAAGGATTAATGTTTGCTTTTGTTTGGGGAGAGCCTGGATTTTGGGTCACTTCAGTTAAGATTTCAGTCCCTTTGTACTGATTTGGTTGCAAATGAAAAAAAGAAAGACTGACATCTTCTTAGTGTCTTTCACAATCTCATGATGTCTCAAAGTACTTTACAGCCAATGAAGTACTTTTGCCATGGCGGCACGGTGGCACAGTGGTTAGCACTGCTGCCTCACAGCGCGAGGGACCCGGGTTCGATTCCCGGCTTGGGTCACTGTCTGCGTGGAGTCTGCACATTCTCCCCGTGTCTGCGTGGGTTTCCTCCGGGTGCTCCGGTTTCCTCCCACAGTCCATAGATATGCGAGTTAGGTTGATTGGCCATGTTAAATTGCCCCATAGCGTCCCGGGATGTGTAGGTTAGAGGGATTAGCGGGGCAAATGTGTGGGGTGACGGGGATAGGGCCTGGGTGGGATTGTTGTCAGTGCAGGCTCGATGGGCCAAATGGCCTCCTTCTGCACTGTAGGGATTCTATGATCCCTCAGCCAAAATCACAAAATCAGGCTACAATTGGCCAGGTCGCTAGGGGGAGCACTGCCCCTCTTGGAAACAGAGGGATCTTTTTACATCCTGCTTAGAGAGCAGACTTGGTTTAGGGTCTTGTCCAAAAGGCAGCACCCCCACCAGTGCAGTGCTCCCTCAGTGCTGCACTGGAAGTGCCAACCTAGATTTTGAGCTCAAGTCTTTGGAGTGGAACTTAAGCCCACAATCTTATTACCCAGAGGTGAGAGAGGCAATTACACAAGCGATCAATAAATAGATGCTATATGTAGCACTTTTCACCCGACAGAACATCCAGACCTGTGCTTGTCATAATTGTCAAATTTCTATTTTGAAGTTCATGTTTCCACTAAAAGACTTTAAATATTGGATGATTGTCGATGATTCAAGTGCCGTCACCTTGCTGTGGCAGTCTCCACATACATCAGAAATCATGGTGTTGAGAGGTTTAGAAATGCTATTACTTTTGGTTAGCATCGATCCACCGCTACATGACATCACCTCAATTTTTTTGTTGCAATCTGACACTTTAGTGGAACTGATCGGTTCATATATTGGTTTCAACAAATGATCATTGGACATTTACAATATATCAAGCACAGAAAAACTGCATGCCTGATCAAACATTGCTGGGTAATTATTTTGAATGACCACTAACATTTCTTAAACACTTCTGAATTGCCAATAGAACTATCTTGTTGGACGCAATGTTCAGATACTTTTGAGTAATAAATAAGAGCGACGCTAACACTTTGGAATCTCACCCTTCCATCCGATAACTAACTCCTTCTGCACCAAATGTAAGTTCAAGACTCAATCTTAGTTTACAATCCTCTCAAACCCTCCAAGTACAGCGCCAGGGACCTGGTTCGATTCCCGGCTTGGGTCACTGTCTGTGTGGAGTCTGCACATTCTCCCCGTGTCTGCGTGGGTTTCCTCCGGGTGCTCCGGTTTCCTCCCACAGTCAGAAAGACGTGCTGGTTAGGGTGCATTGAGCTGAACAGGCACTGGAGTGTGGCAACTAGGGGAATTTCACAGTAACTTCATTGCAGTGTTAATGTCAGCCTTACTTGTGACTAATAAAAAAAAAGTAAATTCAGAGAAACATATAAGATTATGAAGGGAATAGATAAGATAGAAGCAGGGAGGTTGTTTCCACTAGCAGGTGAAACTAGAACTAGGGGGACAAGGCCTCAAAATAAGGGGGAGCAGATTGAGGACAAATGGAATTTTGTCCTTCATTGCTAGAGGGATGGAGTTTAAAAACAGCGAGGTTATGTTGCAGCTGTATAAGGTGCTGGTGAGGCCACACCTGGAGTTACTGTGTACAGTTTTGGTCTCCTTACTTGAGAAAGGATATACTGGCACTGGAGGGGGTGCAGAGGAGATTCACTAGGTTGATTCCGGAGTTGAGAGGGTTGGCTTATGAGGAGAGATTGAGTAAACTGGGGCTACACTCATTGGAATTCAGAAGAATGAGGGAAGATCTTATCGAAACAAAAAAGTTTATGAAAGGAATAGATAAGATAGAAGCAGGGAAGTTGTTTCCACTGGCAGGTGAAACTAGAACTAGAACTAGAACATGGCCTCAAAATAAGGGAAAGCAGATTGATGCGCGATATAACTCACGAGGCTAGAGGTACTCGAGGAAATAAAGGCTTTTATTGACTACAACAATAGAGCTACCATATATAATACACGATCCCAGACTGAGGGGTCCCAGACAGAGCAGTGACCTTTATACCTCTCCCAGGAGGCGGAGCCCGACTGGGATGTACCATAATAACTATATTACAGGTAGAACAGCCCAACCCTAACCCCAACAGTAACATGGAGAACAGCCCAACCCTAACCCCAACAGCAACATATATACAGACTCATAGTACTGGCCAGACCCTGGCTCAGTACTACCTGGTGGGAACCAACGATGGTTCACCACACAGATTTAGGACTGAGTTGAGGAGGAACTTCTTCACACAAAGGGTTGTGAATCTGTGGAATTCCCTGCCCAGTGAAGCAGTTGAGGCTACCTCATTGAATGTTTTTAAGGCAAGGATAGATAGATTTTTGAACAGTAAAGGAATTAAGGGTAAAGTTTATTTATTAGTCACAAGTAGGCTTACATAACACTGCAATGAAGTTACTGTGAAAATCCCTTAGTCGCCACACTCCTGTTCGGGGTACACTGAGGGAGAATTTAGCACGGCCAATGCACCCTAACCAGCACATGTTACGGACTGTGGGAGGAAACCGGAGCACCCGGAGGAAACCCACGCAAACACGAGGAGAACGTGCAGACTCCACACAGACAGTGACCCAAGCTGGGAATCGAACCCGGGTCCCTGGGGCTGTGGGGCAGCAGTGCTAGCCACTGGGCCACCATGCCGTAAGTGGAGCTGAGCCCATGAAAAGATCAGCCATGATCTTATTGAATGGCGGAGCAGGCTCGAGGGGCCAGATGGCCTACTCCTAGTTCTTATGTTCTAATAGAGACATTGAACGGCCAAAGCCTGCAACTACAGCGTGACAGTTCATAGAATCATAGAAACCCTACAGTACAGAGAGAGGCCATTCAGCCCATCGAGTCTGCACCGACCATAATCCCACCCAGGCCCTACTCCCATATCCCTACATATTTTACCCGCTAATCCCTCTAATCTATGCATCCCAGGACACTAAGGGGCAATTTTAGCATGGCCAATCAACCTAACCCGCACATCTTTGGACTGTGGGAGGAAACCGGAGCACCTGGAGGAAACCCATGCAGACACGAGGAGAACATGCAAACTCCACACAGACAGTGACCCAAGCCGGGAATCGAACCCAGGTCCCTGGAGCTGTGAAGCAGCAGTGCTAACCACTGTGCTACCGTGCCGCCCCAAGTTGAAATAACAAAAGTAAAAGGGAAATGTTGACTTACCAACTCATAATGGTAAATATTATTGCAAATTATATTGCGAAAGCATGACCAAGGATTGTGGCCACAGGAAATAAGGCTTGTAGATCAAGCTTGGGACAGCACGGTGGCACAGTGGTTAGTGCTACTGCCTCGCAGCGCCAGGGACCCGGGTTCAATTCCCAGCTCGGGCCACTGTCTGTGTAGAGTTTGCACATTCTCCCTGTGTCTGCGTGGGTTTCCTCCGGGTGCTCCGGTTTCCTCCCACAGTCCAAAGATGTTAGGTGCATTGGCCGTGCTAAAATTCTCCCTCAGTGTACCCGAACAGGAGTGTGGCGACTGGGGGATTTCCACAGTAACTTCATCGCAGTGTGAATGTAAGCCTACTTGTGACTAATAAATGAACTTTAAATGTGCACACTGCACAAAATGTTTAAAAATATATTTGTTGGGAATCAAAGCTTTTTGCCACATTCGACCCAGCTTGCTCACCTGTCCACTTCCATCTGTTCTCCTGGTGAAGAAGATAAAGAGCGGTTTGAGCCAATGTATCAGCAGTTCAATTGGTTTTCAGCTTTTCATTGTGCGATGCACGCTTCTGAAGGCGACTTGCAATTTTTAAGGTTATACAAATGCTGCTTAATTCCGAGAGCTAGGCCTCTTCGCAGAAGTGGTTTTCTGAAGTAATTATGCCCAAATATTGGAGCTCTGAACATGAAAGTTGAAAGTGGTGTTGCCCCATACCTGATTACTTTGCACTTAATTTGAAGTGTTAAAGCAGGAATCATAAATATTTTAAAATAGAAGTCATTGAAGTAATTGGAGCTATTGCCAATTGTCTCACTTTAGTGTGCTGTGAACTCCCATTATCTCCCATTCATATTTGTGCCTTGTCTACATATGTTTTTATTGAACACAGCTAGTTGGTGAGGCTTACAGAATGTGTTTGATTGGGATCGTGCCATGGTTGTTTCATTCATATCGCAAGACTTTTGTTCGCTTTGTCCAGTAGCTTAACCACAGCTGACAAAAGGGTTTCATCCAAACCTGTTAGATGTTTGGACAAGAATGTCACACAGTACGATTTCACCTCAACTTTCCCTTTCTAACAAATAAAGTGTCGGCACGGTAGCACAGTGGTTAGCACTGCTGCTTCACAGCTCCAGGGACCTGGGTTCGATTCCCGGCTTGGGTCTGTGTGGAGTTTGCACATTCTCCTCGTGTCTGCGTGGGCTTCCTCCGGGTGCTCCGGTTTCCTCCCACAGTCCAAAGATGTGCGGGTTAGGTTGATTGGCCGTGCTAAAATTGCCCCTTAGTGTCCTGAGATGCGTGGATTAGCGGGTAAATATGTAGGGATATGGGGGTAGGGCCTGGATGGGATTGTGGTCGGTGCAGACTCGATGGGCCAAATGGCCTCTTTCTGTACTGTAGGGTTTCTATGATTCTGTCTGCCTCCAGTATCAGTGACAAGAGACTGGGGGGCTTAATTTTCCCGATGCCTGCTATCTGGCACAAAGTTGGGCATGTCAGCTTTTTATTGTAGGGGGGGAGGGGGATTTGGGGCTGGCCTCTGTTTTTCATGTCTGCTGCGATTCTCTGAGATCAGTGTCCGTACTGAGTAACTCCACGTCACAGAATCACAGAACACTTCAGCGCAGAAGAGGCCCTTTGCCCTAATTTTTCAAGTCTATCGTCATAACTCTATTCTCTGATTCCTTGTAATAAAGCATTCATGCAAACTCCTTTTGTTCCACAATTTGAACACTCTTTGAACTGGATTAATAGCTTTGTTAACGTGCTGGATGGGGCGCTCGTCCACCAATGAGTTAATGTGCATGTTATTAATAACCTGTTGTGAAAATTACAGAGACACCAGCTCTGGGGAGTCGCATTTCAGCCTGCCTTTCTCTTTTGAGTGCATACAGTGTGTTTCCGATGAGTACTTAAAGTTGATTTGATTGAACTGAGATTTAGAAACACAGAAACATAGAAGATAGGAGCAGGAGGAGGCCGTTTGGCCCTTTGAGCCTGCTCCGCCATTCATCACAAGCAGTTGAGGCTACCTCATTGAATGTTTTTAAGGCAAGGATAGACAGATTTTTGAACAATAAAGGAATTAAGGGTGAGTGGGCGGGTAAGTGGAGCTGAGTCCACAAAAAGATCAGCCATGATCTTATTGAATGGCGGAGCAGGCTCGAGGGACCAGATGGCCTACTCCTGCTCCTAGTTCTTATGTTCTTATCACGATCGTCCAACTCAATAGTCTAATCGTGCTTTCTCTCCAAAACCTTTGATCCCATTCGCCCCAAGTGCTATATCCAGTCACCTCTTGAATACATTCAACGTTTTGGCATCAACTACTTCCTGTGGGAATGAATTCCACAGGCTCACCGGGTGAAGAAATGTCTCCTCACCTCCGTCCTAAATGGTCTACCCCCAATCCTCAGACTGTGACCCCTGGTTCTGGACTCCCCCACCATCGGGAACATCCTCCCTGCATCCACCCTGTCTAGTCCTGTTAGAATTTTATAAGTCTCTATGAGATCGCCCCTCATTCGTCTGAACTCCAGCGAAAACAATCTAACCTAGTCAATCTCCCCTCATACATCAGTCCCGCCATCCCCGGAATCAGCCTGGTAAACCTTCGCTGCACTCCCTCGAGAGCAAGAACATCCTTCCTCAGAAAAGGAGACCAAAACTGCGCACAATACTCTAGGTGTGGCCTCACCAAGGCCCTGGGAATAGAGGGATACAAACGGATGGTCTAGTTAGGAACACATGATCGGTGCAGGCTTGGAGGACCGAAGGGCCTGTTCCTGTGCTGTATTGTTCTTTGTTCTTTGTACAATTACAACAACACATCCCTGCTCCTGTACCAGAAACCTCTCGCAATGAAGGCCAACATGCCATTTGCCTTCTTTACCGCCTGCTGCACCTGCATGCTTACCTTCAGCGACTGGTGCACGAGGACACCCAGGTCCCTCTGCACTCTCCCCTCTCCCAATTTACATGCATTCAGGTAGTAATCTGCCTGCTTGATTTTTTCAACAAATCTTTCAGCAGAAAAAAGAGTGCCTGTTAAATATCTGAGGATGCACATTACTGTGGGATCCTGCCATTTGTCCCCACACTGTGGAATCCTTCTTCAGATGGGCTAAAATATTCTCTTCATATCTTCTCTCTAAAATGAGCTGTAACCATATTGTAACTTTGATTTGAGCAAGTGTCCCCCGAGGTTTAAGATGCGTACAAGAACCTTGTAATGCAGGAGAAAAAAATTGGAAACTGTGTCAATCGTTTGATTTCAAAGGATCTTAACTTGCATGAACAAAGCTTGTGATAACTTCATAAATATTCCGCAGCAAAAATGGCACACCAAAGGAAGGGAAAATGTTCGTCTGTGCGTTGGAGGAGTGGTTTATTCATTTCCAAAATTGCATTTTTAAATTTTCTGCATTAAAGTGAAATTTTATAAGGTGCTCTGACTGCTTTTATAATCAGCCCTGCTGTAATATCCGGATGACGAAGGATGTTTCTGATCAAAAGGTGCCTCGCTTCCAATTGCTGGAACACCTTCCACTGCGGCTGGGTGGCACAGTGGTCAGCACTGCTGCCTCTCAGTGCCAGGGTCCCGGGTTCAATTCCAGCCTCGGGTCACTGTCTGTGTGGAGTCTGCACATTCTCCCCGTGTCTGCGTGGGTTTCCTCCGGATGCTCCGGTTTCCTCCCACAGTCCAAAGATGTGCGGGTTAAGTGGATTGGCCATACTAAATTGCCCCTTAATGTCAGGGGGACTAGCTAGAGTAAGTGCATGGGGTTATGGGGATAGGGCCTGGGTGGGATTGTGGACGATGCAGACTCGATGGGCTGAATGGCCTCCTTCTGCACTGTAGGATTCTATGATTCTATGTTGGGCGGCATGGTGGCACAGTGGTTAGCGCTGCTGCCTCACAGCGCCAGGGACCTAGGTTCAATCCCGTGTCTACGTGGGTTTCCTCCGGATGCTCTGGTTTCCTCCCACAGTCCAAAGATGTGCGGGTTAGGTTGATTGGCCATGCTCAATTGACCCTAGTGTCAGGGGGATTAGCAGAGTACATATGTGGGGTTACGGGAATAGGGCGTGTGTGGGATTGTGGTCGGTGCAGACTCGATGGGCCAAATGGCCTCCTTCTGCACTGTAGGGATTTATGAATTGCTCCCTCCTTTTCAAAAATAACTTTCTCAAAACCCATTTTCCGACCAAGATTTTGGAAGCTCTGCCTTCCTGGCTGAACCTCCAACTCCTTCTACATATTAAGTATCTGGAGACCTTTCCTTCTACATTAAAGGTGCTATGTGAATGCATTGTTGTGGTTGCTATCGTAAATTCACTGATCCTATGCCCTCTACAAGTATGGCTCCTTATTGGGAGAATAGGATTGGCAAATTGAAGGTCTCGGCACCATATTTAAACACCAGTCCAGCACACTCACATCACTCTCTCCAGCCCCGTCTTCGCCAGACCGTGTAGGATGGCAGCAACCCAGAGGGAAAAGGATAGCAACCTCAAGAGGAAGTCTGTTCCTCAACTCAACCTCCACCACCACCGAGTCCATCCCCTGCAAGGAGCCCATGCCCCACTTTTACCTCTGCCCAATGCCTCTGGAGTCTTCATCCATCCCCTCCCAGTAAATAATGTGCTATCCCTTTGACCCCCTTGTTTGTGAGCTTTTCATGCAGCCTTGTCGGGGGCCAGATTCCCTCCCCTCAGTCTTCCCTCTGCCTTCCATTGCTTGTCTTCTTCATCCTTGCCCCTCTGCCTGTCTACGTGAGCCCTCGCCCTTGCTCCCCACTCCTTGCACAGCCCTCCTTCCAAATTGCCCCCTTGCCAATGTCAGGCTCGCACTTCACCCCCGGTTGAACTTCGGACCTCTGTTGTGGTGGCTGCGTGAGTCCCACAGCACCGTGCTGTCCAGATAGACACTGGTGTGGCACCAGGGGACAAGGAGACCCCTGTACTCCTCAACCCCAGGCACGGTACTGATCCGAGACAGTGACACAAGAGGGTCATGAGTCCCACAGCACGGTGCTGTCCAGATAGACACTGGTGCGTGGCACCAGGGGACAAGGAGGCACGGTAGCACAGTGGTTAGCACTGCTGCTTCACAGCTCCAGGGTCCCGGGTTCGATTCCCGGCTCGGGTCACTGTCTGTGTGGAGTTTGCACATTCTCCTCGTGTCTGCGTGGGTTTCCTCCGGGTGCTCCGGTTTCCTCCCACAGTCCAAAGATGTGCGGGTTAGGTTGATTGGCCAGGTTAGAAATTGCCCCTTAGAGTCCTGGGATGTGTAGGTTAGAGGGATTAGCGGGTAAATATGTGGGGGTGGGGCCTGGGTGGGATTGTGGTCGGTGCAGACTCGATGGGCCGAATGGCCTCCTTCTGCACTGTAGGGTTTCTATGATTTCTATGAAGGAGACCCCTGAACTCCCCAAATCCAGGCGTGGTACTGATCCAAGACAGTGACACAGGAGGGTCCATGAGTCCCACAGCACGGTGCTGTCCAGATAGACACTGGTGTGGCACCAGGGGTCAAGGAGACCCCTGTACTCCCCAACCCCAGGAGCGGCACTGATCTGAAATGTGACACGGAGGGTCCATTGGTCCAGCAGTACAGTGCTGTCCATGAAGACCAGCTTGGCATGGGGATGGAGGGCAGGAACCGGTCTGATGGAGGGCAGGAACCGGTCTGATGGAGGGCAGGAACCGGTCTGATGGAGGGCAGGAACCGGTCTGATGGAGGGCAGGAACCGGTCTGATGGAGGGCAGGAACCGGTCTGATGGAGGGCAGGAACCGGTCTGATGGAGGGCAGGAACCGGTCTGATGGAGGGCAGGAACCGGTCTGAATGGAGGGCAGGAACCGGTCTGAATGGAGGGCAGGAACCGGTCTGATGGAGGGCAGGAACCGGTCTGATGGAGGGCAGGAACCGGTCTGATGGAGGGCAGGAACTGGTCTGATGGAGGGCAGGAACCGGTCTGATGGAGGGCAGGAACTGGTCTGAATGGAGGGCAGGAACTGGTCTGAATGGAGGGCAGGAACTGGTCTGCCCCGGCAGAGTGGTGAACAGTGCATCAGGAGCAGCACAGCACTGTGATGGAAAGTTATTGCCCTCCCCTCAAAGTCTCTGGTGAACTGAGGACCACCTTGTCCACGCCATCTTTAGCAATTGGGTTTCACGCCGACATGATTGCCCGCTGGGCGTGATACAAGATTGAAAGACCTGACAGGACACTGGCGGGCAGCTGTTTTAATGAACATTCATAAGATGCAAATGGTATTCACGCCACCTGCCAGCGGGAAGTCCGACCCACCATGAACTCCCCATTGGGAGAATTACGACGTGATCTTATGTCGGTGAGGTTCTGACTTTTTGGCTCTCGTTAGATTCTCTGATTTTGCCTCCCACCAAACCCACCAGAAATGGGATGGGAGAATTCCGTCCTTAATTCCTTTTGCAGAGCCACTGTTGAACTGGGAGATTCACTCGGTTGATTCCGGAGTTGAGAGTTGGCTTATGAGGAGAGACTGAGTAGACTGGGGCTATACTCATTGGAATTCAGAAGAATGAGGGGAGATCTTATAGAAACATATAAGATTATGAAGGGAATAGATAAGATAGAAGCAGGGAAGTTGTTTTCACTGGCGGGTGAAACTAGAACTAGGGGGCATGGCCTCAAAATAAGGGGGAGCAGATTTCGGACTGAGTTGAGGAGGAACTTCTTCACCCAAAGGGTTGTGAATCTGTGGAATTCCCTGCCCAGTGAAGCAGTTGAGGCTGCCTCATTGAATGTTTTTAAGGCAAGGATAGATAGATTTTTGAACAGTAAAGGAATTAAGGGTTATGGTGAGCGGGTGGGTAAGTGGAGCTGAGTCCACGAAAAGATCAGCCATGATCTTATTGAATGGCGGAGCAGGCTCGAGGGGCCAGATGGCCTACTCCTGCTCCCAGTTCTTATGTTCTTAATCTGCTTGCACTGCCCTTTTAAACAATGCATTCCAGATCACTGCAATGAGCCGTGTAGTAAAAATTCTCCTCATCTCCCTGCAGGATTCGCCGGTTACCTTTAATCTGTGTCCCTTGGTAACTGATCTTCCTGCCTCTGGAAACCATTTCCCCTTTGAACTCTGACCAAAGACTCTTGGAATTTTGAACACCTTCTGAACAATTGTAAAACTCCCTGAAACCTTCTCTGCTCTAAAGAGGACCAATTCAACCTTCTCCAATCTCTCCATATAACTGAACTCTCTCCAGTTCCTGGAGCCTCCCACTGCCCCCCCCCCCCATCCCTTGAGTACTTATTGCCTTCACATTTCAGGGCCGCAGCCTCACTGGGCCATCATATGCTGCACATAAGCTGGCTTAGATAGCCTCCAAGCAGCAGAGATTAACCCCAAGATAAAGCAGTTTAGTTGAAGTCATTTTCAAAAGGACTGAGTAGGTTTCTGGTTCGGTTTAATCCTGAGCTGCTAAGACCATGGAATTTGATTTGATTTGATTTATTATTGCCACATGTATGATTATACAGTGATAAGTATTGTTTCTTGCGGGCTATACAGACAAAGCATACCGTTCATAGAGAAGGAAAGGGGAAAGTGCAGAATGTAGTGTTACAGTCATAGCTGGGGTGTAGAGAAAGTAAGAAGTTTAACAACACCAGGTTAAAGTCCAACAGGTTTATTTGTCCAAATAAACCTGTTGGACTTTAACCTGGTGTTGTTAAACTTCTTACTGTGTTTACCCCAGTCCAACGCCGGCATCTCCACAACGTGTAGAGAAAGATCAGCTTAATGCAACGTTCAAAAGTCTGACGGCAGCAGGGAAGAAGCTGTTCTTGAGTCGGTTGGTACGTGACCTCAGACTTTTGTATCTTTTTCCTGACGGAAGAAGGTGGAAGAGAGAATGTCCGGGGTGCGTGGGGTCCTTAATTATGCCGGCTGCTTTGCCGAGGCAGCAGGAAGTGTAGACAGAGTCAATGGATGGGAGGCTGATTTGCCTGATGGACGAGGCTACATTCATGACCTTTTGTAGTTTCTTGCGGTCTTGGGCAGAGCAGGAACCATACCAAGCTGTGAATCATCAAGGAAGGAACATTGTACATCCTTTACAATCTGTGCTCCCTCCAGTTTATGTTTGCTTCACTTTTGGAGGCAGAGAGGCGTTTTGCAAAATGGATTGTGAAGAATTCCTGCTAAGAGCGTATTATACTCGGTGTGTGAGAGTAACAGACATAGTGGGATAGAACAGTGGTTCTCAACCTTTCATCCATCATTGCACATCTCTACACTATAACAGAATGTTGAGGCATTCTATTTTCTCAATCTTTTTCCCTTCCTGGGAACTTGGTTTTTAACTTCCCCCTATCCTCTCGCCTGTGTTTTGTTTTAGCCTCTCTCTCGCTTCTCCTGGGTTTTTGCGCCCTGTTTGAGTTTTTGCTCTTTGCGCGGGCATGTGGGATCTTTGTCTTCAGCTCCAAGTCCCGTTGGTCATGCGGATATGCCTGACCAACATTAAAAATCCAAACCACGCACGTGCCAATCTATCCCAGCTGGCACTGGCGCGGGAGGCCCAAGATTCGTCAGGTTTTTAAAAAAAATTTCATTCGTGGGACAGGGGCGTCGCTGGCTGGCCAGCATTTATTGCCCATCCCTAGCTGCCCCTTGAGAAGGTGGTGCTGAGCCGCCATCTTGAATCGCTGCAGTCCATGTTCTGTTGGTTGACCCACAATGCCGTTAGGGAGGGAATTCCAAGATTTTGACCCAGCGACTGTGAAGGAACGGCTGATATATTTCCAAGTCACGATGGTGAGTGGTTTGGAGGGGAACTTGCAGGTGGTGGTGTTCCCAGGTATCTGCTGCCCTTGTCTTTCTAGATGGATGTGGTCGTGGGTATGGAAGGTGAAAGGTCTTGGAGATGCCAACCACAGAACTTAAGACAAAGGTTAGTTTTAGTTTAATTACGTGAATTTTGAATAATTTTAAATCTTTTTTCACACTAGGGGGGTCTTCATGGCACACCAGTGTGCCACGCACACCAGTTGGGAACCACTGGGTTAGAAAGCCCCTCCTCGTCCATGCTCTAAGCCTGTGTCCTACAATTAGATACAGAACAGGCTGTTGAGCATACAGCATTTGTTCTTTTCAGAAATAGGAGATCGACAATGCTCTGTAGAATCATAGAGTCCTACAGTGCAGAAGGAGGCCATTCAGCCCATCGGGTCTGTACCGACCACAATCCCACCCAGGCCCTATCCCCAAAACACCAAGCATTTACCCTAGCTAGTTCCCCTGACACTAAGGGGCAATTTATCATGGCCAATCAACCGAACCTGCACATCTTTGGACTGTGGGGGGAAACCGGAGCACCCGGAGGAAACCCATGCAGACACGGGGAGAATGTGCAAACTCCACACAGACAGTGACCCAAGCCGGGAATCGAACCCAGGTCTCTGACGGTGTGAGGCACTCTCCTTCTCTGGTGGGGCATTGAGCTGCTTTACATATAGAGCCCTCCATTTAATGAATTAATTGCCTCGGGACATAGCGGGCCTCTTTAGAACAAGTTGTAACTTTAACCATCATCCGAGCTTCTGTGCAATTAATAACCACGAGATTAATTAGTGCCGCAAACTTAGGTGATTTGCTTTTCTTCAAGTCCCTGTCATGCAGGCGTCTTCAACAGTGGAGAACAGGGGCAGGGCAAGCAGTTTCAAGTCCACATCTTCAAGGATGTGTATAATGAAGGAGCAAGCAAGTTGTGATCACAGACGTGTCACGTTGTGGAGGTGGGTTGTCTGTGCAGTGATGGAAAGATGTGCTTTGCTGGCTGGCAGCCTGTGGTGGACCTCAGTTGTGCCTTTGTCCTATATGGACCACCGTTGTGTGTGTTTGTCATACCTGGACACATCCCCTTCCAGTTTGGTTCCTCCCCTCAGCACCTAGTATAAAGGTGGCTGTCTCCTCCCCCTTGTTCAGTCCAGGTTGGTTATTTGTTGGGATCTGCTCCTGATTCTGTTGTGAATAAAAGCCTACACTTGTATTGGCACACCGGTAGTCTTTCGCCTTATTGATAGCGCATCACAGCCCACCTCGGTTTGGTGTCAGTCGGTTTGTTTGTCTTCAGTGGTATGATGGCTGCGCCTCCAAGTCCCCGGCAACAGCACCGTGCTTGAAATGTTGCTGTCGTCACGCCTCGTGATCAGATAGCTGGAAAGAAAGAACCTGCATTTCTCAGCCCTGTTTACAACCTTGCGATGAGCCAAAGCCTTATCCAGCAAATGAAATATTTCAGCAGTGTGAACGCTGGTGTAATGTGGGAAGTGTGGCAGCCAATTTGTGAACAGCAAACTCCCACACACTGCAATCTGATGAATGATCACATTATCTGTGTCAGTAATATCAGTTGAAGGGTAAGTGTAGTAGACCAGGGCCTTCCCTGCAGCTGTACAGAACCTTAGTTAGGCCGCACTTGGAATATAGTGTCCAATTCTGGGCGCCACACTACCAGAAGGATGTGGAGACTTTGGAGAGGGTACAGAAAGGATTCACCAGGATGTTGCCTGGTATGGAGGGCATTAGCTATGAGGAGAGGTTGGAGAAACTTGGTTTGTTCTCACTGGAACGACGGAGGTTGAGGGGCGACCTGATAGAAGTCTACAAGATTATGAGAGGCATGGACAGAGTGGATAGTCAGAAGCTTTTTCCCCAGGGTGGAAGAGTCAATTACTAGGGGGCACAGGTTTAAGATGCGAGGGGTAAGTTTTAAAGGAGATGTTCGAGGCAGATTTTTTACACAGAGGGTGGTGGGTGCCTGGAACTCGCTGCCGGGGGAGGTAGTGGAAGCAGATACGATAGTGACTTTTAAGGGGCATCTTGACAAATACATGAATAGGATGGGAATAGAGGGATATGGTCCCCGGAAGGGGAGGGGTTTTTAGTTCAGTCGGGCAGCATGGTCGGTGCAGGCTTGGAGGGCCGAAGGGCCTGTTCCTGTGCTGTAATTTTCTTTGTTCTCTTTGTTCCCCTCATCTTCTTCGAAAAGCGCCCTGGGATCTCTTACGTCACCACTTAAAGTCTCAGCTGGAAGATAGTGGCCGCAATTTTCCAACCATTCAGGCCCCGCCACCGCTCGCGACAACGGAGAATTTGGAGCTCAGCCAAATCTTCACACAGTGGTTAGCACTGCTGCCTCACAGCACCAGGGACCCGGGTTCGATTCCCGGCTTGGGTCTGTGTGGAGTTTGTACGTTCTCCCCCCATAGGTTTCCTCCCACAGTCCGAAATGGTTATGTGCATTGGCCATGCTAAATTCTCCCTCAGAGTACCTGAACAGGAGTGTGGCGACCAGGGGATTTCACAGTAACTTCATTGCAGTGTTAATGTAAGCCTTACTTGTGACTAATAAATAAGCTTTAACTTTAAGGTGAGAGGGGAGAGATTCAAAAGTGTCCAGAGGGGCAATGTTTTCACACGGAGGGTGGTGAGTGTCTGGAACGAGCTGCCAGAGGTAGTAGTAGAGGCGGGTACAATTTAATCTTTTAAAAAGCATTTGGATAGTTACATGGGTAAGATGGGTATAGAGGGTTATGGGCCAAATGCGGGCAATTGGGATTAGCTTAGGGGTCTAAAAAAAAGGGCGGCATGGACAAGTTGGGCCGAAGGGCCTGTTTCCATGCTGTAAACCTCTATGACTCTATGACTCTTCAACAACTTTATTCACCGCAGCAGGGCTGTAGAACTGCGGGAGAGGTCGGAGAATTTGGCCCAGGTATCTTTAACAATGCGGCATGGTACGGTAGCACAGTGGTTAGCACTGCTGCTTCACAGCTCCAGGGACCTGGGTTCGATTCCCGGCTTGGGTCACTGTGTGGAGTTTGCACATTCTCCTCGTGTCTGCGTGGGTTTCCTCCGGGTGCTCCGGTTTCCTCCCACAGTCCAAAGATGTGCGGGTTAGGTTGATTGGCTATGCTAAAATTGCCCCTTAGTGTCCTGGGATGCGTAGATTAGAGGGATTAGTGGGTAAAATATGTAGGGATATGGGGGTAGGGCCTGGGTGGGATTGTGGTCGGTGCAGACTCGATGGGCCGAATGGCCTCTTTCTGTACTGTAGGGTTTCTATGATTTCTATGATTTTTATGAATGCAACACTCCTTCAGTAGAGTTCTAAAAGTACATTTTCATAACAGTTCCAACTTAACATTACACAAAGTGCAAAAGAGATGAATTTTTTTTACTGCAGTACATGAGATGTTTCGCTACACTTGCAATTGCAACTCATATCAGCAACTTACCTTGAAATTTACTGTCAAATGTTCTGTGGTGCATATAACCCGAGGGATTTTACTCAGTTCCAAGTCCCTTAGTGTACTATGACAGAAGGGCCTCCTGAAGTTGCCTTCCTCCATTGAGCCTTTGCAATGGCTGCGCAAGCTTTCGTGCGCCCCTCAGCACGTCGTCCGGGACCTTGGAATGTACCAGCTCAAGTATCTAGTTCAAATTACAATTAACTAAAACAATTAAATGAAGTACATTAGTATTCAAAGTGAAACAGAGTGATCTATTATGTTAATTATCCCAAGTAATTATCGTACTTTGTCAGTGACGCCAATAGATAGAAAGGCCTCAATCCTTTTTGTTCCAGCAATGGCCATTGCTGTGTATGGTTTCCATGGAAACAGTGGGCCAAGAACTCCGCGACCTATGTAATTAATTGCATGCATTTAGTTTATTAAAATACATACAAATGGGAAAAGCAGAATTGCACCCCAATGGCTTGTTCATACCAGAGTGAAGGAAACTGCTCCAGATGGCAGGATTTTACGCATCGTTGCAAATCAGTAATTGTTGTTGTGTATTGATTTTGTTTACTGTATAGAAGCTATTAGTATAATTTGTCGGGTTTGGTACATTAACTCTACAGGGGCGAACATTAGCTCATGGCATCATATTACATTCGATAGGGAATTCTGTACAGGAGTTTCATTGCATGCTTTATTAGCTCCCACAGTCTATGTCACACAGAAGTACTTCTGAGGACCAGGAAGCATTTATGGGGAATTTTCCCTTCGGAGAGGAGGTAAACAGGGTAGGACCAACTGATTGAATAGATTGCATGTGGTAAGTTAAAAGGGAGAGTTTGATAGGCCAGATAGTCTCTTCCTGATCCCTGGATAAAAGCAAATTACTGTGGATACTGGAATCTGAAACCAAGAGAGAAAATGCTGGAAAATCTCAGCAGGTCTGGCAGCCTCTGTAAGGAGAGAAATCTGCTTTGCCTTGGCTTTGACAAGGGTCAACTGGACTGGAAACGTCAGCTCTTTTCTCTCCTCGCAGATGCTGAGATTTTCCAGCACTTTCTCCTCCTAATCCGTGTTTTCTTCCTGTCACAATCTCTACACATGAGATGGAGGTGCCGGCGTTGGACTGGGGTGAGCACAGTAAGAAGTCTCACAACACCCAGGTTAAAGTCCAACAGGTTTATTTGGAATCACGAGCTTTCAGAGTGCTGCTCCTTCATCCACTCACTTGATGAGTGCTCCGAAAGCTCGTGTTTCCAAATAAACCTGTTGGACTTTAACCTGGTGTTGTGAGACTTCTTACTGTGCACTTTCAGGTGGACATAACACTTCTTATGGCACTATTCTGAAGACAGTAAAAAGTCTCACAACAGCAGGTTAAAGTCCAACAGGTTTATTTGGTGGCAAAAGCCACTAGCTTTCCACATCATGACTATTCTGAAGAGCCAGGGAAATTCGCCTTGGTGTCCTGGCCAATATTTATACTCGAGTCAACATCACTCAAACAGATTATTTGGGTGATTTGTCACATTGCTGTTTGTGGGATCTTGCTGTGCACAAATTGGCTGCCACATTTCCTACATTTCAGCAGTGACTGCACTTAAGAAAGTACTTCCTTGGGTGTAAAGGACTTTACAGCAGTACAGCGGTAATGAAAACTCTTATATAAATGTTGTCGTGCTGGCGGGACGGGAAAAATCTAGCAATGCTGGAATTCCGAGATCAGGGCCCCCTTTCAAAAGCGCACGCTGATCTCCGAGAAGAAATAGAGAGCTGCCCCCCTCCCCCCCAACCCCACATACATGGTGATGTCCCCCATATGCACAGGGCAACCCATCTCACAGAATGGACATGGGGAAACCAGCACCCCCCCCACAGACCTGGGGAACCCTCCCCTTCAAGGATAAGGGAACCCACCCCCTTCCCCTCTAAATGGAGCTCCCCATAAGGGCCCCCACTCGGGACTGTCCCCTGGCATTGCTCCCTGACTAGCTTTTTAAAATTCCAAATCTAATATTATTCCAGATCACATTTTTACAGATGACACATGAAGTTGTGTGGATGGGAGCAGGAAGTTACATGGGGGGTGCGGGCGTGGACTAAATGGGTAAAACTATAAAGCTGGAGTTCAAGGGGAAGGGTGAAGTCATCCATTTTGGACATAGAGAAAGACAAATCAGATTTTTGCTTTAAAAATTCAGCCATAAGGTGGCGCGGTGGCACAGTGGTTAGCACTGCTGCCTCACAGCGCCAGGGACCCGGGTTCAATTCCAACAAAGAACAAAGAACAATACAGCACAGGAACAGGCCCTTCGGCCCTCCAAGCCCACGCCGCTCCCCGGTCCAGGATTGAATCCTGAATCCAGGATCCCCACCCAATTTTCCAGCCTATCTACATCCTAATATCCTATCCACCGAGCTGTCCCTCACAGCTACGATGCTTTGTTCATCACAACCTATTAACTCACCCCCACCCCCCCATTCCAGACCATGTGATCTCCAGGGAGAGGCGAAAACCCAGAGTGAAAACCCCAGGGCCAATATGGGGAAAGAAAAATCTGGGAAATTCCTCTCCAGCCCCCTGAGGCGATCGAAACGAGTCCAGGAGATCACACTGGCCCTGATCAGAAAATGCTTCCCAACCCTATTCATTTCCACTTCTGCTTTACGAACACCATCTGAATTCCCTGCCCCCGAGACAGGTTCCCAACTATCCGCAGTCTCGCTCTGTACTGGCACCAGCAAGATGATCATAGAATGAAGCCTTGAAACGAGAAACAAAGAACAATTAGCCCGCGCCGCTCCCTGGTCCAAACTAGACCACTCTTTTGTATCCCTCCATTCCCACTCCGTTCATATAGCTGTCTAGATAAGTCTTAAACGTTCCCAGTGTGTCCGCCTCCACCACCTTGCCCGGCAACACATTCCAGGCCCCCACGACCCTCTGTGTAAAATATGTCCTTCTGATATCTGTGTTAAACCTCCCCCCCTTCACCTTGAACCTATGACCCCTCATGAACGTCACCACCGACCCGGGGAAAAGCTTCCCACCGTTCACCCTATCTATGCCTTTCATAATTTTATACACCTCTATTAAGTCTCCCCTCATCCTCCGTCTTTCCAAGGAGAACAACCCCAGTTTCCCCAATCTCTCCTCATAACCAAGCCCCTCCATACCAGGCAACATCCTGGTAAACCTCCTATGTACTCTCTCCAAAGCCTCCACGTCCTTCTGGTAGTGTGGCGGGTCACTGTCCGTGTGGAGTCTGCACATTCTCCCCGTGTCTGCGTGGGTTTCCTCCGGGTGCTCCGGTTTCCTCCCACACTCCCAGAAGATGTGTAGGTTAGGTGGATTGGCCATGCTAAATTGTCCCTTAGTGTCCAAAGATGTGTAGGTTAGGTGGATTGGCCGTGCTAAATTGCCCCTTAGTGTCCAAAGATGTGCAGGTTAGGTGGATTGACCATGCTAAATTGACCCTTAGTGACAGGGTGACTAGCTAAGGTAGATGCATGGGGATAGGGCCTGGGTGGGATTGAGTCGGTGCAGATTTGATGGGCTGAATGGCCTCCTTCTGCACTGTAGGGATTCTATGATTCTATGATTGGCTGAGAAGAGACAACAAATTGGTCCATCAAGCCTGACTTATACCAAGACAGCTATAGCATGATGAACAGAGGGATCTGGGTGTCCATGTGCATAGATCCCTGAAAGTTGGCACCCAGGTTGATAGGGTTGTTAAGAAGGCGTACGGTGTGTTCGCTTTTATTGGTAGAGGGATTGAGTTTCGGAGCCATGAGGTCATGCTGCAACTGTACAAAACTCTGGTGCGGCCGCATTTGGAGTATTGTGTACAGTTCTGGTCGCCGTATTATAGGAAAGATGTGGAAGTGTTGGAAAGGGTGCAGAGGAGATTTACCAGGATGTTGCCTGGTATGGTGGGAAAATCGTATGAGGAAAGGCTGAGGGGCTTGAGGTTGTTTTCGTTAGAGAGAAGAAGGTTAAGAGGTGACTTAATAGAGGCATACAAGATGATCAGAGGATTAGATAGGGTGGATAGTGAGAGCCTTTTTCCTCGGATGGTGATGGCTAGCATGAGGGGATATAGCTTTAAATTGAGGGGTGAGAGATATAGGACAGATGTTAGAGGTAGGTTCTTTACTCAGAGAGTAGTAAGGGCGTGGAATGCCCTGCCTGCAGCAGTAGTGGACTTGCCAACATTAAGAGCATTCAAATGGTTATTGGATAAACATATGGATGATATTGGAATAGTGTAGATTAGGGGGGCTTTAGATTGGTTTCACTGGTCGGCGCAACATCGAGGGCCGAAGGGCCTGTACTGCGCTGTAATGTTCTATGTTCTATGTCTCTTTTTTTAATTCACTCATGGGACATGGGCTGGGCCATCATTTATTGCCCATCCCTAGTTGCCCTTGAACTGAGTGTCTCGCTGGGTCATTTCAGAGGGCAGTTGAGAGTCAACCACATTGCTGTGGCTCTGGAGTCACATGTAGGCCAGACCGGGTAAGGACGGCAGATTTCCTTCCCTAAAGGACATTAGTGAACCAGGTGGATTTTTCCGACAATGGGTCATCAGTAGATTCTTAATCCCAGATTTTTTTACTGAATTCAAATTCCACCATCTGCCGTGGCGGGATTCGAACCCGGGTCCCCAGAATGAGTTTCTGGATTAATAGTCTGGCGATAATACCACTCGGCCATCGTCTCCCCAACTCTTTCTGTCTACTTATGTCTCCCATTTCTTCTGTGCCTCAGTTTCAGCTCTCGTGTGCCACTGAGAGATGGAACCCATTCACACCTTCCTGTACTGATTGGGGAATAGCTCAATACTGGTTGTTTATGCCCTTTATATTCACAATGTTACACACGCGTGCATGCATGTGTGCAGTCGTCGGCTGAGAACAGTTCGTCTCTCCTGGTTGAGTGCCCACATGACACTCAAGGGCTGGCAGATGGTAAATGCCCACTTCGGAGAGATGCCAGAGGGCAGCTGGTGCCTGTGAAAACCAACCTCTGCATGGATCCTCACCTTTAGGGACCAAGACGTCAGCGGGCAGTAAAGGTTTAAAGTTTATTTATGAGTATCACAAGTCGGCTGACATTAACACTGCAATGAAGTTACAGTGAAAATCCGCCACACTCCTGCTCGGGTACACTGAGGGAGAATTTAGCGCCGAACTGGCACATCTTTCAGACTGTGGGAGGAAGCCGGAGCGCCCGGAGGAAAACCCACGCAGAGAGAACGTGCAGACTCCGCACAGGCAGTGACCCAAGCCGGGAATCGAACCCGGGTCCCTGGCGCCGTGAGGCAGCAGTGCCAGCCACCGTGCCGCCCATACGTTCTGCAAAGCAGGGGCCTCATCCCTTTGCAGTCAATGATGTCTTCCCTTCTGAATCACTGACGGAAGGGAAGCCTGCGTACAATCATTGTCAGGATTGGCATTGAAACTGCATGTGAAAACCTCGGGATTGGTGGAAATCCTGAAATCTGGCTTCAGCTCATCACACTTAACACACATGCCGCTGAAACAGCGACCAGATATGAAATTTTGCGCAAATTTGAGTTTGTAGTTCACAATATTCTGCGGTCCAGAAATACAGTGGTCAAGAAAATGATAAAGAGTACACGGAGGCCTACACAGCCTGTACCAATGGGAGGGGAGTGTTCTCCCGTTCTTTTCTGTGAAATGAAGTTGGACAGTTTGGAGCCCATTTCAAGTAAGTGTGAATCTGCGCAGAAAGCTGCCCATAATTCAGCACTAAGCTCGGAGGAGGATGGAAATGAAGAAAGACTTGTATTTCCATAACAGCTTTCACAACAGTACGTTCCAAAGTGCTTCACAACACTGTAGTAATGTAAGAAACAAGACAGCCATTTTATGCACAGCAAGCTCCCACAGACAGCCATATGATGACAGGATAATCTGTTTTTGCGATGTTGTTTGAGGGATAAACACAGAGAAGTGACTTTCATCAAATCAGTGCAGTCTTTGGAGGTAGAAGTCTCTTCACCAGAATCTCTTTATTTACAAACTCTAAGAGCAGTACACAGAGTGCTATCAGTCAGCAGTCTACCTTCGGGAGTGCCAGAGGAACTGACACGCCCCGGTTAAGTACAAGGCAAAGACTTCCTGATTGGTCCATCAATTGACTCCTTAATCAGGGATTTCTTTTCATACCAACCAAGTAAACAAGCTCAAATTAACTGAGGGACTAATTAAAAGGGGCAGCTCCCCAAAAGGAGGGGGGAACAGCCCGAACGAAAAACAAAGTCAAAAGGAAACTTAAAACATCAAATCATAATGTGGTTTTCGGGGTTGATAATACACCCCAGCCCCTGTGGTGCCCAGCGGGCGCGGAAGGCGACTCCTTAATCAGGGAGTTCATATTCCAATAGGCCAACCTCAATGGCCCGATTGACATCATTACAAGTGCCTTGGGAATGTTTATATCCACTTGAGAGGGTATCTTGGCTCACAAGTTTAACCTGTCACCTGACAGACTGCACCTTGCAACAGTGCAGCACTCCCACAGTACTGTCAGTCTAGATCTTGTCCTTGAGTTTCAGGAGTGGCACCTGCACCCCACAAGCCTTTTAGACTTCAAGGCAAGAGTGTTACCCCTGCCAGAAGCAGCGATAAGCATGAAAGCAGGTCAGGCAGACTCTGTGGCATGAACCAGGACAAGGTAACATTTGATCAGGACTGGAAATGAATTACAATCGTGCCTGAAAAGGGACAGAAGGAGCGCTGACCATTTCGCTTTCGGGTTTATCTAAGGGACTTCCAGAATTCAGAATTATTTATTCTGTTCATTGCTCATATTAAGCTACCTGTCAGCCAGAAAGACGAGTCACACTGAACACAGAAGGAAATCACCCTGACGCAAATTCTGTACCATGTGGGGACGTGGAGGAGTTGATATTGAGAGTTTTACTCTGCGTCTGGCCCCTCAATTCCCATACTACCTAAAACAAAAGCCACAAAATATTCCGCTGCCTCCCGTCTATTGACTCTGTCTACACTTCCCGCTGCCTCAGAAAAGCAGCCGGCATAATCAAGGACCCCACGCACCCCGGACATTCTCTCTTCCACCTTCTTCCTTCGGGAAAAAGATACAAAACTCTGAGGTCACGTCCCAACCGACTCAAGAACAGCTTCTTCCCTGCTGCCATCAGACTTTTGAATGGACCTACCTCGCATTAAGTTGATCTTTCTCTACACCCCAGCTATGACTGTAACACTACATTCTGCACTCTCTCCTTTCCTTCTCTATGAATGGTATGTTTTGTCTGTACAGCGCACAAGAAACAATATTTTTCACTGTATCCCAATACATGTGACAATAATAAATCAAATATTAAGCTGATCTTTCTCTACACCCTATCTGTAACTGTAACGCTACATTCTGCACCCTCTCCTTTCCTTCTCTATGAACGGTATGCTTTGTCTGTATAGCGCGCAAGAAACAATACTTTTCACTGTATCCCAATACATGTGACAATAATAAATCAAATCAAATCAAAGGAAGATGCAATGGGCAACAAATTCAAAGCAATAATTTTACCTTCCAAGGAAATAAGTATGGCAACTGGAATTGGTTGATCAATTTCATCACTATATAACTCTGCGACTTGTATCTAAACTGAATAATTGTCAAACTCAAATATCTCATTACACTCCTACACAATGAGAGAATTTGAGTGTGGGTTAGAGAGGTGTGACGTGCCCTGAATTCATTCACACGCTGTTAGCTCCTAGCCAACACTGCCAGAGATGAAGCAGAGGAGTTGTTGAAATTAAAATAATTATAGCAACCCACTGAGACTGCATTCACTGGGACGGCAGCTAGCGTGTGAAAGGAAATCCTTCACGATCCCAGTCCCGTGACACAGATGGTCAGAGGGGCAGTAGCTTGTTGCCTTGTGTTTTGGCTAATGCCATTGGGCAAAAAAAAAATTGCCTTTTCAAAGAAAATTGTAGTTTATTTATTAATTCATAGAATCTTACAGTGCAGCAAGAGCCTTTCCAGTTCTGGAGATATTCCAGAGGACGGCACGGTGGCACGGGGTGGCATGGTGGTACAGGGGGCAGCACAGTGGCACAGGGGGCAGCATAGTGGTACAGGGGGTGGCATGGTGGCACGGGGGTGGCACAGTGGCACAGAGGGCGGCACGGTGGCACAAGGGGTGGTATGGTGGTACAGGGGGCAGCACAGTGGCACAGAGGGTGACATAGTGGTACAGGGGGCGGCACAGTGGCACAGGGGTGGCACAGTGGCACAGAGGGCAGCACGGTGGCCGAATGGTCTCCTTCTGCGCTGTACGATTCTACGATTCAACGAGGCTCATTCTTTGCCCCTCTAACCCAGCAATGTTTTTCTCCTTTTTAAGTGTACATCCAATTCCCCTGTGAAAGTTACTATTGAATCTCTTTCTGTTGCTGTTTCAGGCAGAGTATTTCAGATCAAAAACACTCACCGCATAAAGAAATTTCTTCTCATCTCTCCCCTGATTCTTTTGTCAATTATCTTAAATCTGTGTCCTCTGGTTACCAACCCTTTTGCCAAGAGAAGGAGGTTCCCCTCATTTACTCCACTAAAATCCTTTACCCCCCAATAAATAACGACACAAAATCCTTGTAATATTAATCCCCAGGGTTTTTCTTTGGTCTTTTGCAGTCTTTCCCTTCTTCTTCTTGAATTGATTTGGTTTTTATGTTGAGAAAACTTGGCGAATAGCCAAGGCCCATGTTGCCCTGGGACAAGATGAATTTATGTCGAAGGCAGTGCAGTGGATTTCAACAAAGTGATATACAGGCAGGAATCATAGAATCCTGACAGTGCAGAAGGAGGCCTTTTGGCCCATCGAGTCAACACCAATCCCAGTGTGACGTCTTTAATCAGGCAATTGAGGTTGGCCTGTTAGATTATGAACTCCCGGATTAAGGCCAAACTGATGGGCCAATCAGGGAGCCCCTTGCTTTGTATTTAACCAGGCGTGCCAGTTCCTCTGGCGCTCCTAGTGTAGGCTGTTAACTGAAAGCACTCTGTATGCTGTTGTCAGACTTGTAAATAAAGGGATTTTGGTGAAGGGACTTCTGCCTCTGAGGACTTATTACCTCAGAGGCAAATTCACCCAGGCCCTATCCCCGTAATCTCTATTTACCCTAGCTAGTCCCCCGACTAAGGAGCAATTTAGCACGGCCAATCCACCTAACCTACACATCTTTGTACACTAAGGGGCAATTTAGCATGGCCAATCCACCTAACCTGCACATCTTTGTACACTAAGGGGCAATTTAGCATGGCCAAATCCACCTAACCTACTCTTCTTTGGACACTAAGGGGCAATTTAGCATGGCCAATCCACCTAACCTACACATCTTTGGACACTAAGGGGCAATTTAGCATGGCCAATCCACCTAACCTGCACATCTTTGGATTGTGGGAGGCAATCAGAGCGCCTGGAGGGAACCCACGCAGACATGGAGTGAATGTGCAGACAGTGACCCGAGGCCGGAATCGAACCCTGGTCCCTGGCGCTGTGAGGCAGCAGTGCTAACCACTGTGCCACCATGCATGGAGTATGGAGTGGTTTTCTATTGCGAGAGATGTGGCGAGGAGACCACTGCAAACCAAGCCATAAAGACAGCCAATTGAATGGCTTTTTTCAGATTGGCAGAACAGCAAATATCGACATGGCCTTGTTATGAGGATAAGATGATTCACACAACCTGTGATACTGTCATGAGTGGGATTTGTCTCAAAAAAGTGAAACGAAAAGACTTCCTGATGTTCAAATGAGGGAAGAGCAAGATGTGGTCGACAGATAGGGCGAACTACAGTCCATGATTGAAGAGTACTGCTCCATGTGGGAGCATGAGGTTGGGTTTGGACCACAACATGCTTGTGCCAGTCCAACTATATTCCAAGCTTCATTTTCCATTAACCATACCTCAGGGGGGCAGGATCACATGCAGTATGTACTTCATGCCTGAACTATCCCAGCTCCCTTTTTTCATTTACGTGCTGCTTCAGGGGATCTCACTCTGCTTTGCTCGGAAGTCACAATGGCCCCTGACTCCGGATTTATCTGATTAGAACTGTAAAGCTATGAAGCAAAACCATGAGCATCCACGCTCTGGTCGAGTTCAAAACATCAGCACTGAACTTGGATGGTCAGGACTTTACGGCCTTGCTACAGCACGTCTCCCCTCCCCCGTGCACCCCCTCCGCGCACCCCCCCCCCCCCCACCCCCCCACCCCCCACCACCCCCACCGTGGGCCATTTAAATTACTGTTCACTTCGACAAGATCGCAATATCCTGCTGCGTGGGAGGGACCGTAAAGTCCTCGCCGATGAGTTATGGAAGGGAAAGGACCGGGCGGGCGCGGTGGCACAGTGGTTAGCACTGCTGCCTCACAGCTCCAGTGATCCGGGTTCGATTCCCGGGCTGGGTCACTGTCTGTGTGGAGTCACCCCGTGTCTGCGTGGGTTTCCTCCGGGTGCTCCGGTTTCCTCCCACACTCCAAAGATGTGCGGGTTAGGTGGATTGGCCGTGCTAAATTGCCCATTAGTGTCCCGGGATGCGTAGCTTAGAGGGATTAGCCGGGATGCGTAGCTTAGAGGGATTAGCAGGGTAAATATGTGGGATTACGGGGATAGGGCCTGGGTGGGATTTCTGTTGGTGCAAATTCGATGGGCCGAATGGTCTCCTTCTGCACTGTAGGGGATTCTATGATTTCTATTTCTATATCATGTAGCATCTTTCCACAAACTCAGGATGTTTTGACGCACAGAACAGCCAATGAAGTATGCTTGAACAGAGATAATGGAGGAAATGTCACAGCCAGTTTGTACACAGCAAGCTCCCACAAACAGCAATTTGATAATTATCAGATAATCTGTTTTGGTGATGTGGGTTTGAGGGATAAACATTGGCCAGAACACCAGAACTCACCTGTTTGACTTCAAAATAGCTCCTTGTGTCCTTTCGTGTCCAGCTGAGAGATCCGGCCGTTCAGTTTAATATCTCCTCTACATCATTGCGCTTCCTCATTCCCTCAGTACTGCACTGGAGTGCTAACCTGGATTTTTGGACTCAAATCTCTACAGTGGGAGTTGTAGCTCAAACTTGTCCACTTCTAGAGGTGCGAGTGCTCTTGACCAAGCCAGGGCTGACACCACTTTCTGGGGTGGAATCCTCACATTCGGCTTTTTTAACAGCAGTCCAACAAACCCGTGATTCTGGTCCAAGAGTGGGAATGAAATAATAGAATCCCTACAGTGCAGAAGGAGGCCACTCGGCCCATCGGGTCTGCACTGACTCTCTGGAAGACCATCTTACCCGTGCCCACCAATGTCCTATCCCCATAATCCTGCATATTTACCCAGCTAATCCCCCTAACCTACACACCTTTGGACACTAAGGGGCAATTTAGCATGGCTAATCCCCCGTACCCACACACCTTTGGACACTAAGGGGAAATTTAGCATGGCCAAACCTCTTATCGCACACATCTTTGGACACTGAGGGGCAATTTACCATGGCCAATCCATGTAACCTGCACATCTTTGTATACTAAGGGCCAATTTAGCATGGCCAATCCACCTAACCGACACATCTTTGGACACTAAGGGGCAATTTAGCATGGCCAATCCACCTAACGTACACATCTTTGGAAACTAAGGGGCAATTTAGCATGGCCATTCCACCTAACCCACACATCTTTGGATACTAAGGGGAAATTTAGCATGGCCAATCCTCTTAGCCCGCACATCTTTGGACACTAAGGGACAATTTAGCATGGCCAATCCACCTAACCTACACATCTTTGGACACTAAGGGGCAATTTAGCATGGCCAATCCACCTAACCCACACATCTTTGGACACTAAGGGGCAATTTCGCATGGCCAATCCACCCAACCTGCACATTTTTGGACACTAAGGGGCAATTTACCATGGCCAATCCACTTAACTGCACATCTTTGGACACTAAGGGACAATTTAGCATGGCCAATCCACTTAACTGCACATCTTTGGACACTAAGGGACAATTTAACATGGCCAATCCACCTAACCTGCACATTTTTGGACTGTGGGAGGAAACCGGAGCACCCGGAGGAAACCCACGCGGACACGGGGAGAATGTGTAAACTCCACACAGACAGTGAATGGGAATGGAACCCGGGTCCCTGGCTCTGTGAGGCAGCAGTGCTAACCACTGTGCCACCATGCCGTGTTTCTTTTGAGCTTCCTTCCCTCTGTCTATCGGAATTTGGGATCATGCCCAAATTTGGGTCCACTAGTGGAACTGCACCAAAGCAAAAAAAGCATGAACAACCTCCTCGCTAGCTAGTTCCAAGAACACTTGAAGCATGGAAACGTAGTGGGGTGACTTCTGCCCAGCTTCATCCCATCTTGGGAAAGAGCAACCTTCTCTGTTGTGCAAGCTCGAATTCTTCTTGCAAGTGGCTTGCTGAAGCGAGGGTGCTGAGTTGCGAATGGATTGTGAGTGGGAGATCCAAGCTGTCAATGATGACTAAATTCAAAACCCACCCAAGCTCATGCTCCAGATATTAACAATCTGGAGTGAAATTAGTGATAAAAAAATAAACGCAACCTTTTCCCTGCGTGGAAATACTAATTTTCCATTTGAAAAGTACTTTTGATGGTTTATTAGTCCCAGCTATTCATACTCCTTGAGCTTAAAGCACAGTGGCATCTCTCGATCAGTAACATTGTTCTGTCAATGCCAAACAAATGTCACACTTATTCATAAGAACAAAGCAGAGAGAAATCGGTATTCTGCATGAACCTTAATGCAATATTAAACAAGTTCTTTCTAATTAAACCATGTGTTTCTGTTCCATGTAGATAAACCCCAGCTTGCTGTACTACAGGCTATAAAGGGATGATAGATTTGTTTGCAATGCACTGGCACGACATTAACGCAATTGTTTCCCTTTGTCTTTTGCTTGTTCTATTTTCCCTCTCGCCAATTTTCTTTGCCAGTGTTCCCCCCCACCCCCCCATCTCTTCCTGCAGGAATTTCACTCTGTGCCAACTTTGCCCTCCATAACCCTTTTCCTGCCCATCCATTCGTTCATCTGCATTGAAGGCGGACCTCTGGGAGCGGGCGGGGGAAGGGGGCAGTGTGGGGGGCAGGTTGAAATCTGGCCAAGCTTTTGCTCCGTTTCCAATTCAACAAATGAAGAAACTTGCATTAATTACTGCCTTCAGGGTATCCCAAAGGACTTCACAGCCAAACCGCCACCTTGATAAGAACAAAGAACACAGCACAGGAACAGGCCCTTTGGCCCTCCAAGCCTGCGCCAACCATGCTGCCCAACTGAACTAAAACCCCCTACCCTTCCAGGGACCATATCCCTCCATTCCCATCTCCAAGCCCTCTCCATCTCCATAACTTCCTCCAGCCCAGCAACCCTGTGATCCTCTGATGCTTGCGTTGTGGTGTCAGATATGACCCTGAGATAAACTTCCAGCCACATATCTGTGCCACCGCAAAGACTGCTTACAGCACGGTGGCACAGAGGGTGGCACAGTGGTTATCGCTGCTGCCTCACAGCGTCAGGGACCCGGGTTCGATTCCTGGCTTCGGGTCACTGTCTGTGTGGATTTTGCACATTCTCCCCGTGTCTGCGTGGGTTTCCTCCGGGTGCGCTGGTTTTCCCCCACAGTCCAAAGATGTGCAGGTTAGGTGGATTGGCCGTGCTAAATTCTCCCTCAGTGCACCCGAACAGGTGCTGGAGTGTAGCGACTCGGGGATTTTCACAGTAACTTCATTGCAGTGTTAATGTAAGCCTACTCGTGACACTAATAAATAAACTTTAAAAACCTCACTTCCACCATCACGACATCACCTGATTCCACCCCTTCCTAGCTGATCTGCTGCTGAAACCCTCATCCATGCCTTTGTTACCTCCAGACTCGACGATTCCAACTCACTCCTGGCTGCTCCCCCACATTCCACCCTCTGGAAACTTGAGGCTATTCAAAGCTCTGCTGCCTGTGTCTTAACTCCCACCAACTCCCGTCACTCTATCACCCCCTGTACTCACTGACCTACACTGGCTCCTCGTCAGACAACAACTTGATTTTAAAATTCCCATCCTTGTTTTCAAACCTCTCCATGGATTCTCCATCTCTCATCTCCACCAGCCCCACAACTCTCTGATCTCGGCGTTCCTCTCATTCTGACCTCTTTTGCATTCCTGATTTTTATCGTTCCACCATGAGTGGCTGTGTATTCAGTTGTCTAGGCCCTAAGCTCTGGAATTCCCTCCCCACCTCTCGACCTTTCCTTTAAGACGCTCCTTAAAACCTATCTCTTGACCAAGCTTTTGGTCACCTGATCTAATAAAGGGAGAGACTAGAACTCGAGGGCACAACCTCAGAGTAAAGGGACGCTCCTTTAAAACCGAGATGAGGAGGAATTTCTTCAGCCAGAGGGTGATGAATCTGTGGAACTCTTTGCCACAGAGGAGGCCGGGTCATTGAGTGTCTTTAAGATAGAGATGGATAGGTTTTTGGTCATAGAATCCCTACAGTGCAGAAGGAGGACATTCAGCCCATTAAGTCTGCACCAACCACAATCCCACCCAGATCCTATCCCCATAACCCCATGCATTTATCCTAGCTAGTCCCCCTGACACTAAGGGACAATTTAGCATGGCCAATCCACCTAACCTGCACATCTTTGGACTGTGGGAGGAAATCGGAGGACCTGGAATAAACCCACGCAGACACGGGGAGAACGTGCAGATTCCACACAGACAGTCACCCAAGGCCGGAATTGAACTTGGATCCCTGGCGCTGGGAGGCAGCAGTGCTAACCTCTGTGCCACCGCGCCGCCCCCTACTCTCCGATCAATAAGGATTACGGGGAGAAGGCAGGAGAATGGGGCCAGGTCATTGAGTGTCTTTAAGACAGAGATAGGTAGGTTCTTGATGAATAAGGGGATCAGGGGTTATGGGGAAAAGGCAGCAGAATGGGGATGAGAAAAATATCAGCCATGATTGAATGGCGGAGCAGACTCGATGGGCCGAGTGGCCTAATTCTGCTCCTATGTCTTATGGTCTGATGGTCTAATATTTCCTCGTGGTTTGTTTGTTTGATAATGCTCCTGTAAAGACTTTTCTCTATGTTACGGACGCTATATAAATCTAAATTGTTGTTGCAATGCTGGTTAGCTCAGCACAAACCTTGGATCAGACCTGCAGCTTTTCTGCATGAACCTGTTTTTATTTTTGACCGGAACATTATGATTCATTTGGTGAAAGAGAAATAGAATGATGCCGATTCTATAGCTGTAAGATCACCTTCCTATGGGGCTGGGATTCTTTGTGCTGTGCCCGTTGTATGCAGATGAATATTTGCCTTTAGATATTAAAGCATCTCGTTGGATTGAAAAGAACCACACATTTCTGTACCAGTGACTCATGGGGATGTTTTGCACTCAGCTTTTCCACATTGTTGCCTCAATCTCCTTTTTATTTCCCCTGATCTATCCCTTCCGCCTCCCCATGCCCATGTTTGCGACTGATTTTCGCAACGGCGAGATAGGATCTGATTCTGGCTATCGCTGCCTTTGTGGCATGGCTTCCCACAGACGTGCTAAAATGTTCACTGCTATTTGCTTGATGCCACCAGCTCTGCTCTGTGCTATTATCCTCGCTGTCACCTGAAACTATCCAAGTTCCTCCCCTCACCACAAATCAGCAGGAACCATTGTTTCCCGAAACCTTCAAGCCTCCATTGTGTTCTTTTGTCAGCTCCTGCTGCATTAACCTCAGCGCTTTGTAATCCCAGTCAAAGGAGTCACAGATGACAAAAGGCTATTTATTTCACCCTGGGTGTAGCAACCATCCCCTCACGGTATCGCACTGTGTTCTCAATAACCCTCTCTGTCTCTGAGAGGTTTCCTCATACAAAACTGTACGCACGCCTTTATTTTAAAGGCACGCAGTGCTCACGAAGATCGAGGTGATTTTGATACTGCCTCATGGGTTCAATCAAACCTCCTTGATACTGTTGATTGACCGTACTTTCAGCTGCCTGATTTGATTTTAATTTGATTTATTATTGTCACATGCAGTGAAAAGTATTGTTTCTTGCGCGCTATACAGACAAAGCATGCCGTTCATAGAGAAGGAAAGGAGAGAGTGCAAAATGTAGTGTTACAGTCATAGCTAGGGTGTAGAGAAAGATCAACTTAATATTTGATTTGGTTTATTATTGTCGCATGTATTGGGATACAGTGAAAAGTATTGTTCCTTGCGTGCTATACAGACAAAGCATACCGTTCATAGAGAAGGAAAGGAGAGAGTGCAGAAAATAGTGTTACAGTCACAGCTAGAGTGTACAGAATGACCAACTTAGTATTTGATTTGATTTATTATTGTCACATGTATTGGGATACAGTGAAAAGTATTGTTTCTTGCGCGCTATACAGACAAAGCATACCGTTCATAGAGAAGGAAAGGAGAGGGTGCAGAATGTAGTGTTACAGTCATAGCTAGGATGTAGAGAAAGATCAACTTAATGTGAGGTAGGTCCATTCAAAAGTCTGATGGCAGCAGGGAAGAAGCTGTTCTTGAGTCGGTTGGTACGTGACCTCAGACTTTTGTATCTTTTTCCTGAAGGAAAAAGGTGGAAGAGAGAATGTTCGGGGTACGTGAGGTCCTTAATTATGCTGGCTGCTTTGCCGAGGCAGCGGGAAGTGTAGACAGAGTCAATGGATGGGAGGCTGATTTGCGTGATGGATTGGGCTACATTCACGGCTACATTGAGGTCCTTGCAGTCCTGGACAGTGCAAGAGCCATACCAAGCTGTGATACAACCAGAAAGAATGCTTTCCATGGTGCATCTGTAAAAGTTAGTGAGAGTCGTAGCTGACATGCCGAATTTCCTCAGTCTTCTGAGAAAGTAGAGGAGTTGGTGGACTTTTGTAACTATAGTGTCGGCATGGGGGGACCAGGACAGGTGTAACTGGTGTAATCAGCAAGTTTGCGGATGACACAAAGATGGCTGGAATTGCGGATAGCGAAGAGCATTGTCGGGCAATACAGCAGGATATAGATAGGCTGGAAAATTGGGCGGAGAGGTGGCAGATGGAATTTAATCCGGATAAATGCGAAGTGATGCATTTTGGAAGAAATAATGTAGGGAGGAGTTATACAATAAATGGCAGAGTCATCAGGAGTATAGAAACACAGAGGGACCTAGGTGTGCAAGTCCACAAATCCTTGAAGGTGGCAACACAGGTGGAGAAGGTGGTGAAGAAGGCATATGGTATGCTTGCCTTTATAGGACGGGGTATAGAGTATAAAAGCTGGAGTCTGATGATGCAGCTGTATAGAACGCTGGTTAGGCCGCATTTGGAGTACTGCGTCCAGTTCTGGTCGCCGCACTACCAGAAGGACGTGGAGGCATTGGAGAGAGTGCAGAGAAGGTTTACCAGGATGTTGCCTGGTATGGAGGGTCTTAGCTATGAGGAGAGATTGGGTAGACTGGGGTTGTTCTCCTTGGAAAGACGGAGAATGAGGGGAGATCTAATAGAGGTATACAAGATTATGAAGGGTATAGATAGGGTGAACAGTGGGAAGCTTTTTCCCAGGTCGGAGGTGACGATCACGAGGGGTCACGGGCTCAAGCTGAGAGGGGCGAAGTATAACTCAGACATCAGAGGGACGTTTTTTACACAGAGGGTAGTGGGGGCCTGGAATGCGTTGCCAAGTAGGGTGGTGGAGGCAGGCACGCTGACATCGTTTAAGACTTACCTGGATAGTCACATGAGCAGCCTGGGAATGGAGGGATACAAACGATTGGTCTAGTTGGACCAAGGAGCGGCACAGGCTTGGAGGGCCGAAGGGCCTGTTTCCTGTGCTGTACTGTTCTTTGTTCTTTGTTCTTTGTTCTTTGTAGGACAGGTTGTTGGTGATCTGGACACCTAGAAGCTTGAAGCTCTCGACCCTTTCTATTTCGTCCCCATTGATGTAGATAGGGGCATGTTCTCCACTACGCTTCCTGAAGTCGATGGCAATCTCCTTCGTTTTGTTGACATTGAGGGAGAGATTATTGTTGCCGCACCAGTTCACCAGATTCTCTATCTCATTCCTGTACTTTGTCTCGTCATTGTTTGGGCCCAAGCTCTGGTATTTTTTTCTCCCTAAACCTCTCTCTTCTCCTTCAAGACACTCAGTTAAATCAAAATAGAATCATGGGATGGTTACAGCACAGAAGGAGGCCACTCTGACGGGCTGATCAGATGGGCAGAACAGTGGCAAATGGAATTTAACCTTGAAAAGTATGATGGTGTTACAAAGGGGAGGTTGATTTCCTCTCTGAGAACGAACACTCATAAAACTCAGAGAGAATTACCTCCCTTGATAATCTGTTAAAGTGAGTGTGAGAAAGGGTAATATCTGCACCTCAGCAACTTTTAGTGGCTAACTCAAAATCACTACCCGAGACTTTCTCTGAAAAAAAAGGAAGACTTTATTATCTAGCTAACAGTAAACAGGATGCTAAACTATTAACAAACCGAATAAGACACTATTCTAATGGAATGCTGTTTAGATAACTACAGTTCCCACTTATTAACAAAAAAATATATATAATTTCTAGTCACTCTCAAAATACAACCAGGTGTTATCTCCCGGAATCTTCTTTCTTCTTTATCCTCTGTTTTCACTATCTTCTGTTGGTACCTTTGCGATTGAGATGAGGCTTTCTTTTAAGACATAAATGCAGCTGTTACACTGTTAGAGCAGTTGCTCTCTCTCTCTCAAGCTGTGATCTGTGGATGTTGCGGGCAGACAGAGGCAGTGGCTGCCTGAGTACTGCATCTTTGCACCTGCATCTCTTTTTAAAACACCATTTTTGTTTTTCGAAACAGAACCATGCAATATTACAAGTCTTAGCATTTGAGAGGTTTTTTATAAATTTGCAAACACTAACTTCACAACAGTGGTGACGCATTTTGGAAGGACTAGCAAGACAAGGGAATACACAATGAACGATAGGACGCGAAGAAGTTCAGAGGACCAAAGGGACCTTGGGGAGCCTGTTGGGGAGCCTGAAGGCAGGCAGGGAGATAAGGTGGTTAAGAAGGCATATGGGATTCTTGCGTTTATTAACCGAGGGACAGCATACAAGAGCAGGGAGGTTATGATGGAGCTGTATAAAATGCTGGTTAAGCCACAGCTAGAGTACTCTGTGCAGTTCTAGTCACCGCACTATAGGAAGGACGTGATCGCACGAGAAAGGATGCTGAGAAGATTCTCCAGGATGCTGTCTGGGCTGGAGAGGGTGCAGAGGAGATTCTCCAGGATGTTGTCTGGACTGGAGAGGGTGCAGAGGAGATTCTCCAGGATGTTGTCTGGGCTGGAGAGGGTGCAGAGGAGATTCTCCAGGATGTTGTCTGGGCTGGAGAGGGTGCAGAGGAGATTCTCCAGGATGTTGTCTGGGCTGGAGAGGGTGCAGAGGAGATTCTCCAGGATGTTGTCTGGGCTGGAGAGGGTGCAGAGGGGATTCTCCAGGATGCTGCCTGGGCTGGAGAGGGTGCAGAGGAGATTCTTCAGGATGCTGTCTGGGCTGGAGAGGGTGCAGAGGAGATTCTCCAGGATGTTGTCTGGGCTGGAGAAGGTGCAGAGGAGATTCCCCAGGATGCTGTCTGGGCTGGAGAGGGTGCAGAGGAGATTCTCCAGGGTGCTGTCTGGGTTGGAGCGTCTCAGCTATGAAGAGAGACTGGATAGGCTGGGGTTGTTCTCCTTAGAGTAGAGAAGGCCGAGTGGGGGCCTGATCGAGGTGTACAAAATCATGAATGACTTGGATAGGGTAAATAGGAAGGAACCTTTCCCCTGAGCAGAGGGGTCAATAACCAGGGGCATGGATTAAGGGGCAGGAGATTTATAGGGGATTTGAGGAGAAACTTTTTCACCCAGAGGGTGGTGGGAATCTGGAACTCTGTGCCTGAAAGGGTGGTAGAGGCGGGAAACCTCACAACATTAAGAAGTATTTAGATGAGCACTTGAAATGCCAGAGCATACACGGCTACGGACCAAGTGCTGGAAAATGGGATTGGAAGAGCGAGGTGCTTGATGGCCGCACAGACACGATGGGCCATGATGGAAACCGGAGCACCCGGAGGAAACCCACGCAGACACGGGGAGAACGTGCAGACTCCACACAGACAGTGACCCAAGGCCGGAATTGAACCCGGGTCCCTGTGAGACAGCAGTGCTAATCACTGTGCCGCCATGCCACCCACAAAGGTTGGCACCTCAGACAGTGCGGCATCCCCTCAGTACTGCAATGGCAGTATCAGTCAAGATCATGTGTGGCGGGACTCAAAAGCACAGCTTTGTTATTTGGTAGCGTTTAGAGGGTTCCCTTTTTTATCGCCAGAACCTGTCAGATCTTCCGTTCCTGCCAAAGTACAGCAGCTGCGCAAAGTTTGCAATATAACAGTTGTTAGGAAAACTGTGTTGGCACCCGGCTGCCAGTCGCCTGACACACAGTTTGGTTTATAATGTCCTCTCTGCCTCCTCTTGCCCTGATATTTACAGCTTTCATTGCTGCAAGCGACCCAAGTCCAAAGCTCCTGCTTTTAATGAGGGGATGTTATGGCCGGGGGGGGGAGGGGGGTGGGGAGATGGGTTGACCGTCCAGGGACGGAAGATGGCTGCCAGCCAATGGACCCGAAACGGGACCCCCCCCGCCCCGCCCCGCCCCCGCAGCTGTAAAACGCTTGGGGGTCGGCGAGATACAGCGACGGTGGGATTACCGCCCCTCAGTGGAACGGGCGGGGGGACTCCACGAACTGAAGCCAATTTGATTGCATAAAAGCCAGGGCTCCGCAGACAGCATTGGCTCGACTGGCAAACAGGCCGAGGAAGGTTAAGAGGAAATGTACAGTTTTGGTCTCCTTACTTGAGAAAGGATTTACTGACACTGGAGGGGGTGCAGAGGAGATTCACTGGGTTGATTCCAGAGTTGAGAGGGTTGGCTTATGAGGAGAGACTGAGTAGACTGGGGCTATACTCATTGGAATTCAGAAGAATGAGGGGAGATCTTATAGAAACATATAAGATTATGAAGGGAATAGATAAGATAGAAGCAGGGAGGTTGTTTCCACTGGCGGGTGAAACTAGAACTAGGGGGCATGGCCTCAAAATAAGGGGGAGCAGATTTCGGACTGAGTTGAGGAGGAACTTCTTCACACAAAGGGTTGTGAATCTGTGGAATTCCCTGCCCAGTGAAGCAGTTGAGGCTACCTCATTGAATGTTTTTAAGGCAAGGATAGATAGATTTTTGAACAGTAAAGGAATTAAGGGTTATGGTGAGCGGGCGGGTAAGTGGAGCTGAGTCCTCGAAAAGATCAGCTATGATCTTATTGAATGGCGGGGCAGGCTCGAGGGGCCAGATGGCCTACTCCTGCTCCTAGTTCTTATGTTCTTATTAAGAGAAGAAGGTGGACGTTGGAGTTGGGTAAGTCGGCCTTTTGGGATGGGGAGGAATTGGGCAGTTTGAGGGGGAGGGGTTGGGGGCGGTGGGCGCTAGCTTTGGAGGCTAGGTGGGAGGGAATGAGGGGATGGGGAGATAACATATGTGGGGGGGGGGTGCACAGAGAACTCCTCCCACCAAAAGATGTACCCCCCCTTCCTTCCCACTTGCGTACGAGAAACAGCCTGCCCACTCCTGTCTGCCTACCCGTGCCAACTGGATCCTGGCATGGGCAGCATGTTATTGGGGTCAATTGGCTTTTCAATGAGCTCTTTTGACTCTTAATTAATATGGCAGCAGGCTGCCAATTTTGACACGCATGCACTTACCATGGCAGCTCAGGGGTGGGTGGGTTCGTTGGTTCGCTACCCGTTGTATTTTGTGTGCCCCCCCCCTCCCCCGCGCTGAAAACACACCTGGCTGGGAGCCGTAAAATCCAGCCCACATTGTTGGGTTTGGGGTGGGGGGAGGAAGACTTTCAAATGGGCTGAGGTACAAGCTGATAGGACCACATGTCACACTTGGTCTTGCTCAAGGAGGAGCGCAGATAGTTTTAGAATTAAATAGAATAGAATCCTACAGTGCACAAGGGGGCCATTTGGCCCATCAGGCCTACACTGACAATAATCCTACCCGGGCCCTATCCCCATCACCCCATGTATTTACCCTGCTAATCCCCCTGGCACAAAGGGGCAATTTATCATGGCCAATCCCACCGAACGTGCACACCTTTGGACACTAACGGGCAATTTAGCATGGCCAATCCCCCTAACCGGCACATCTTTGGACACTAAGGGGCAATTTAGCATGGCCAATCCACCTAACCTGCACATCTTTGGACACTAAGGGGCAATTTAGCATGGCCAATCCACCTAACCTGCACATCTTTGGACACTAAGGGGCAATTTATCATGGCCAATCCACCTAATCTGCACATCTTTGGACACTAAGGGGGCAATTTAGCATGGCCAATCCACCTAACCTGCACATCTTTGGACACTAAGGGGCAATTTAGCATGGCCAATCCACCTAACCTGCACATCTTTGGACACTAAGGGGCAATTTATCATGGCCAATCCACCTAATCTGCACATCTTTGGACACTAAGGGGCAATTTAGCATGGCCAATCCACCTAACCTTCACATCTTTGGACACTAAGGGGCAATTTAGCATGGCCAATCCACCTAACCTGCACATCTTTGGACACTAAGGGGCAATTTATCATGGCCAATCCACCTAATCTGCACATCTTTGGACACTAAGGGGGCAATTTAGCATGGCCAATCCACCTAACCTGCACATCTTTGGACACTAAGGGGCAATTTAGCATGGCCAACCCACCTAACCTACACATCTTTCGACACTAAGGGGGCAATTTAGCATGGCCAATTTAGCATTGCACATGCTGCAACTGTACAAAACTCTGGTGCGGCCGCATTTGGAGTATTGCGTACAGTTCTGGTCGCCGCATTATAGGAAAGATGTGGAAGTGTTGGAAAGGGTGCAGAGGAGATTTACCAGGATGTTGCCTGGTATGATGGGAAAATCGTATGAGGAAAGGCTGAGGGGCTTGAGGTTGTTTTCATTAGAGAGAAGAAGGTTAAGAGGTGACTTAATAGAGGCATACAAGATGATCAGAGGATTAGAGAGGGTGGATAGTGAGAGCCTTTTTCCTCGGATGGTGATGGCTAGCACAAGGGGACATAGCTTTAAATTGAGGGGTGAGAGATATAGGACAGATGTTAGAGGTAGGTTCTTTACTCAGAGAGTAGTAAGGGCGTGGAATGCCCTGCCTGCAGCAGTGGTGGACTCGTCAACGTTGAGAGCGTTCAAGTGGTTATTGGATAAACATATGGATGATATTGGAATAGTGTAGATTGGAGGGGCTTTAGATTGGTACCACTGGTCGACGCAACATCGAGGGCCGAAGGGCCTGTACTGCGCTGTAATGTTCTATGTTCTATGTTCTAATCCACCTAACCTACACATCTTTGGACACTAAGGGGGCAATTTAGCATGGCCAATCCACCTAACCTGCACATCTTTGGACACTAAGGGGCAATTTAGCATGGCCAATCCACCTAACCTGTACATCTTTGGACACTAAGGGGCAATTTCGCATGGCCAATCCACCTCACCTGCACATCTTTGGACACTAAGGGGCAATTTAGCATGGCCAATCCACCTAACCTGTACATCTTTGGACACTAAGGGACAATTTAGCATGGCCAATCCACCTCACCTGCACATCTTTGGACACTAAGGGGCAATTTAGCATGGCCAATCCACCTAACCTGTACATCTTTGGACACTAAGGGGCAATTTAGCATGGCCAATCCACCTAACCTGTACATCTTTGGACACTAAGGGACAATTTAGCATGGCCAATCCACCTAACCTGCACATCTTTGGACACTAAGGGACAATTTAGCATGGCCAATCCACCTCACCTGCACATCTTTGGACACTAAGGGGCAATTTACCACGGCCAATCCACCTAACCTGCACATCTTTGGACTGTGGGAGGAAACCGGAGCACCCGGAGGAAACCCACGCAGACACGAGGAGAACGTGCAAACTCCACATAGACAGTGACCCAAGGCCGGAATTGAACCCGGGTCTCTGGCGCTGTGAGGCAGCAGTGCTAAGCACCGTGCCGCCTTGCTGCCAGTCTCACTGTCCAACTTTGCCTTTCTGGAAATTGTTAATTAACCCTGCACTGGATGATACCTCTGAGGAGGCAACAACATAAAGAACTGTCAGTGGCAGGGTTTCAATGCTTGTATCTTGCTTCTACACGGTGGGCAATGCCAAGAGGCTTTCGGCACCAATATCGGTGAATGCGTTCCAAATTGTGTGCCAACCTGGGATGGGTGTGTGGAGTGGGAGCGGGTGCGGAGACACCTCATGGCATTGCCCGTGGCAGCAGCAACATATTATTGTTTAGTAGCACATGGCACTAGGTGGCGATGAGAATTTCGCCTTGGCGGTAGTGCTCTGTCCGATACGTTGGGGAAGGAAAATTGAAATAGAACGGCAGTCGAGTGCTTGCTGTCTTTTTTAAAATGCCGATTGTGTGAGGTGGATGCTGGGTGGATAACGGGGGCGGGTATGTAGGCCCCTTTTCAAATGGTTGTGCCCTTCCTTCTTGGCATGACTGCCACGTGGCACCACAAAAGTGTTTTTACAATATTTTTCATTTGCTGTGTTCATGGCACTGAACTGCACTTTTTTTGACTCAAATATATTCCAGCACTAAGTGGCGCAAAGCGCTCTGAAGCAAGGCAAACCATGGTTGAATTGCTGAAACATTGGCATCACTGCCTCTGTGATGTTAGATGCAATTTGTAGAATAGACAGGAAGCAAATCCGGTGGACACAGTGAAGCCTGGAGACCGCCCGTGTGTGATCAGTCTGGCAAATGCCATGAAGCTCAACTGGGGATGCGAGGGGGATCCTATTCTCTCTCCTTCCTCTCTTATTCACGAATCACCACAGCTCCACATCACAGGCAATAGAAGCATTGCCTGCAGATGGCGTGGAAGGCGCGGTGTCTCACCAAGAGTGACTCCCAATTCTGGGCTTATCTCTGGCAACGCTTTCTTTGGATCCTTCTCTGGATGCAAGCTTCGCTGCCTAGACGAGCGTTTATGGTCCATCCCTACTTGCTCCTTGAGAAGGTGGTGGTGAGCTGCCTTCTCGAACCATTGGAGTCGCTGTACTGTATGTAGGTACACCCACAGTGCTGTTAGGGAGGGACTTCCAGGATTGTTATCGGTCATCAGTCAGTCCATGTGGTGTAGGTACACCCACAGTGCTGTTAGGGAGGGAGTTCCAGGTTTGTTATCGGTCATCAGTCAGTCCATGTGGTGTAGGTACACCCACAGTGCTGTTAGGGAGGGAGTTCTAGGATTGTTATTGGACATCAGTCAGTCCATGTGGTGTAGGTACACCCACAGTGCTGTTAGGGAGGGAGTTCCAGGATTGTTATTGGACATCAGTCAGTCCATGTGGTGTAGGTACACCCACAGTGCTGTTAGGGAGGGAGTTCTAGGATTGTTATTGGACATCAGTCAGTCCATGTGGTGTAGGTACACCCACAGTGCTGTTAGAGAGGGAGTTCTAGGATTGTTATTGGCCATCAGTCAGTCCATGTGGTGTAGGTACACCCACAGTGCTGTTAGAGAGGGAGTTCTAGGATTGTTATTGGACATCAGTCAGTCCATGTGGTGTAGGTACACCCACAGTGCTGTTAGGGAGGGAGTTCCAGGATTGTTATTGGACATCAGTCAGTCCATGTGGTGTGGGTACACCCACAGTGCTGTTAGGGAGGGAGTTCCAGGATTGTTATTGGACATCAGTCAGTCCATGTGGTGTAGGTGCACCCACAGTGCTGTTAGGGAGGGAGTTCCAGGATTGTTATTGGACATCAGTCAGTCCATGTGGTGTAGGTACACCCACAGTGCTGTCAGGGAGGGAGTTCCAGGATTGTTATTGGACATCAGTCAGTCCATGTACTGTAGGTACACCCACAGTGCTGTTAGGGAGGGAGTTCCAGGATTGTTATCGGACATCAGTCAGTCCATGTGGTGTAGGTACACCCACAGTGCTGTTAGGGAGGGAGTTCCAGGATTGTTATTGGACATCAGTCAGTCCATGTACTGTAGGTACACCCACAGTGCTGTTAGGGAGAGAGTTCCAAGATTTTGACCCAGCGACAGAGAAGGAACGTTGACATAGTTGTGGCGTATGGTTCCAAGTGCGTAGCTTGGAGTGGAACGTGCAGGGGCTGGTCTTCCCCCATCTGCGGCCCTTATCCCAGCAGGTCTGGAAGGTGCTGTCAAAGGAGTCTTGGTGAGTTGCTACAGGACTCCAGCTGTTCACCATAAATATCAATGATTTGGATTCAAGGACCAAATATGATATTTCCAAGTTCACCAATGACACAAAGCTATGTGGGAATCTGTGTTGTGAGGAAGATGCCAAGTGGCTTCAAGACGGTTTGGACACAGTTAGTGAGTGGGTAAGAACATGGCGGATGCAATATAATGTGGAAAAATGTGAGGTGACCCACTTTAGTGGAGGGAACAGATATGCAGAGTATTTTGTAAATGGTAAGAGATTAGAGAGTGTCGATGTACAAAAGGACTTGGGTGTCCTCATCAATAAGTGGCTGAAGGCTGACATGCAGGTGCAGCAGGCAATTCGGAAGGCTAATTGCATGTTGGCCTTTATCGCAAGAGGGTTTGAGTGCAGGGGTTATGAAGACTTGCTTCAATTGTTAAAAAAAAACCTTGGTTAGACCGCACCTCAAATATCTGCGCAGTCTTGGTAGTTTTGGGTGACCTCAATTTTAGAAAGGGTAGAATGTAGGAAAGCAGTTGAGAGTGGATCGTGAAGTCTCGAGGGAAGAGGGTGTAAATGCAATCGAGTTCCCTTGGGGAATTTTTTCTCAGCTGAAGAGCAGGCTAAAGAAATGGACATTTGCAGACTGCACGCAGGACGGTGTTGTAACGGGAGATTCTACAGCCTAAAAGCTGGATTGTGTCTATAGCATTGCCAAAGGTCAGGGTTGCAGAGCCCATGTCTGAACAGCCCCACACCATCAGTTCCACTCCCAATCAGTGTTCACATTCTGCCAACAAGCATTGCAAGCCATCTTCTGCCCTCCCTAACCTGATTTTGATTTGATTTGATTTTGATTTGATTTGATTTTGATTTGATTTGATTTATTATTGTCACATGTATTGGGATACAGTGAAAAGTATTGTTTCTTGCGCGCTATACAGACAAAGCATACCGTTCATAGAGTACATAGGGGAGAAGGAAAGGAGAGGGTGCAGAATGTAGTGTTACAGTCATAGCTAGGGTGTAGAGAAAGATCAGCTTAATATTTGATTTGATTTATTATTGTCACATGTATTGGGATACAGTGAAAAGTATTGTTTCCTGCGCGCTATACAGACAGAACACACCGTTCATAGAGTACATAGGGGAGAAGGAAAGGGGAGGGCGCAAAATGTAGTTTTACAGTTACAGATAGGGTGTAGAGAAAGATCAGCTTAATATTTAATTTGATTTATTATTGTCACATGTATTAACATACAGTGAAAAGTATTGTTTCTTGCGCACTATACAGACAAAGCATACCATTCATAGAGAAGGAAACGAGAGCGTGCAGAGTGTAGTGTTACAGTCATTGCTCGGGTTTCGAGAAAGATCAACTTAATGCAAGGTAAGTCCATTCAAAAGTCTGACAGCAGCAGGGAAGAAGCTGTTCTTGAGTTGGTTGGTACGTGACCTCAGACTTTTGTATCTTTTTCGCGACGGAAGAAGGTGGAAAAGAGAATGTCCGGGGTCCTTAATTATGCTGCCTGCTTTTCCGAGGCAGCGGGAAGTGTCGACAGAGTCAATGGATGGGAGGCTGGTTTGCGAGATGGATTGGGCTACATTCACAACCTTTTGTAGTTCCTTGCGGTCTTGATGTCCTCGTTATTCATAGCAAGTGAGGTGGAAAATAGTTAGTGGCAGGTTAAGACAGCAGCAAAAACCTACTGTCGACAGCCCTACATGCACAGAGGTGTCAGTGTCAGATAGCTTCATCTAGTTAAATGGGGTAAATTGCTCGTCCTTGCAGCTTCCGATTGCACCTAGTTTAATGGTTATGATTTCAGTTGTTTTATTTTGCGGGGAAACAGCTTGGAGTCTCACAATCACCTCACCATCTGATATGGTGGGTTACAGAAAAGATTCACCAGGATGCTGCCTGGTATGGAGGGCATTAGCTATGAGGAGAGATTGGAGAAACTTGATTTGTTCTCACTGGAACGACGGAGGTTGAGGGGCGACCTGATAGAAGTCTACAAGATTATGAGAGGCATGGACAGAGTGGATAATCAGAAGCTTTTTCCCAGGGTGGAAGAGTCAATTACTAGGGGGGCATAGGTTTAAGGTGCGAGGGGCAAGGTTTAAAGGAGATGTACGAGGCAAGTTTTTTTACACAGAGGGTGGTGGGTGCCTGGAACTCGCTGCCGGGGGAGGTAGTGGAAGGAGATACGATCGTGAATTTTAAGGGGCGTCTGGACAAATACATGAATAGGATGGGAATAGAGGGATACGGTCCCCGGAAGGGTAGGGGGTTTTAGTTCAGACGGGCAGCATGGTCGGTGCAGGCTTGGAGGGCCGAAGGGCCTGTTCCTGTGCTGTAATTTTCTTTGTTCTTTGATATGACCCATGCCAGGGAATTCTGGGTGTGTTTACTGTGGCCTGGCCTCTCATGAGAGCTTCTGCTGAGTGGATAGGAGGAATGGCCTTCCTCCACCACTCTGTCCGCCCCGACACCCCTACCTCCCCAAACCATCTTGCGAATCCTATCCTCTGTGCCCAAAGACGTAGAGGATTTTGCCTGAAGACGCAGCTCACACCCAGATGTTCTAGGCATCAGCCTTTAGTGTGTTTCCGATCCTTGCAGAGTTCAAGTGGCACCCATAAGGAACAGACTGGAATGACTCAGTGACTGGTCCTCCAAGAAAAAGAATGAGATGGCATTCTGGGTGACTTTCATGTAAATCCAACCCACTAAAGATGCAGTTCGTCCTATTGTGTAAACCCGATCACTCGCTCTTTGCCAGCCCTCCTGTCTCTGCAGGGGAACTTCACTGCCAGGATTTTCTCCACTGCAAGCCAAAGACTTCTGTTGCTACAGCAGTTGGCACTGTGAAGTTGACGCTGTTGCTTGGGTGGGCAAGTGATTGGAAATGCCCGTCTAATCCTCACACAGGTCTGGCTGCCAAGAAAATGTGTCATTGTAAATCAGGATTATGCTCAGGATTGGAAAATCTCTCCACTACACAGAGCTAAGCAGTTAGCATAATGATCCGATGTCGCTTTATTGAATTCATTCAGCAAAGGAAGGCTTTGATGATGCAGCTGGGCAACTTGGCAGCCATTTTGTGCATGGCATCATGCCACCATCAGGGTTTTGCATCCTGTCAGCTGAGCCGTCAGAACGATCTGCTCTCACTTGCCATTGGATAGGCGTAGTAGACACATCTGATCTGGGATTAAATCTGATTGGTCCGTCTGAAAGATGGCATCTCTGACAGCGCAGCACTCCCTTCAGTATGACATGGGGGCGTAAGCCTTTGATTTATGTGCTCAAGTCTCTTGAGTGGGGCTTAAGCCCTCGGTTTGCTGGCAGAACTGGTGAAAGTGCGACCCGCTGGGCCACTTTCATGTAAATTTATTACAAAAATAAATCTTATCTTCAGGCCTTAGGATGACTGCATATATCAGGACAAAAATAACCAAGACAATTGCCTCCATTAAATAATGAACAAAAGAATTCGGTACATGAGCATTCATATGCTAATATCACACAACATGAGGCCCAAGTCATTAGATTTTCAAGATGTGATGCTGCCTTGAGGTAAAATTCAACACTGACATGACTGCATCTTGGAGCTAAGCATTAAGTACCGGATGATTGTACATATAAGTTTGCAGCACAATGTTGTACTTTGCTGCCTTCCTTATGTTATAGAACACCGAAAACACCTTTGGGATGTCCTCAAAGCATATCCCTGAAAAAGGAAAACAACCCCCACCGACTCGTAGGAGACCCTGGCTTCAGTTCCATTGATTTTTCTCTACACCGTAGCTATGTCTGTAACACTACGTTCTGCACCCTCTCCTTTCCTTCTCTATGAACGGTATGTTTTGTCTGTATAGCGCGCAAGAAACAATACTTTTCACCGTATCCCAATACATGTAACAATGGCTTTGAACTTTGGGTCCTCGCTGTCCACGGGGATGGTGCCAGAGGACTGGAGAATGGCGAATGTTGTTCCTCTGTTTAAGAAAGGGAATAGAAATGACCCTGGTAATTATAGACTGGTTAGTCTTACTTCGGTGGTTGGTAAATTGATGGAAAAGGTCCTTAGAGATGGGATTTACGACCATTTAGAAAGATGCGGATTAATCCGGGATAGTCAGCACGGATTCGTGAAGGGCAAGTCGTGCCTCACAAATTTGATAGAATTTTTTGAGGAGGTAACTAAGTGTGTTGATGAAGGTAGGGCAGTTGATGTCATATCCATGGATTTTAGTAAGGCGTTTGATAAGGTCCCCCATGGTCAGCTTATGATGAAAGTGAGGAGGTGTGGGATAGAGGGAAAGTTGGCCGATTGGATAGGTAACTGGCTGTCTGATCGAAGACAGAGGGTGGTGGTGGATGGAAAATTTTCGGATTGGAGGCAGGTTGCTAGCGGAGTGCCGCAGGGATCAGTGCTTGGTCCTCTGCTCTTTGTGATTTTTATTAATGACTTAGAGGAGGGGGCTGAAGGGTGGATCAGTAAATTTGCTGATGACACCAAGATTGGTGGAGTAGTGGATGAGGTGGAGGGCTGTTGTAGGCTGCAAAGAGACATAGATAGGATGCAAAGCTGGGCTGAAAAATGGCAAATGGAGTTTAACCCTGATAAATGTGAGGTGATTCATTTTGGTAGGACTAATTTAAATGTGACTTACAGGGTCAAAGGTAGGGTTCTGAAGACTGTGGAGGAACAGAGAGATCTTGGGGTTCATATCCACAGATCTCTAAAGGTTGCCACTCAAGTGGATAGAGCTGTGAAGAAGGCCTATAGTGTGTTAGCTTTTATTAACAGGGGGTTGGAGTTTAAGAGCCGTGGGGTTATGCTGCAACTGTACAGGACCTTGTTGAGACCACATTTGGAATATTGCGTGCAGTTCTGGTCACCTCACTATAAGAAGGATGTGGAAGCGCTGGAAAGAGTGCAGAGGAGATTTACCAGGATGCTGCCTGGTTTGGAGGGTAGGTCTTATGAGGAAAGGTTGAGGGAGCTAGGGCTGTTCTCTCTGGAGCGGAGGAGGCTGAGGGGAGACTTAATCGAGGTTTATAAAATGATGAAGGGGATAGATAGAGTGAACGTTGAAAGACTATTTCCTCGGGTGGATGGAGCTATTACAAGGGGGCATAACTATAGGGTTCATGGTGGGAGATATAGGAAGGATATCAGAGGTAGGTTCTTTACGCAGAGAGTGGTTGGGGTGTGGAATGGACTGCCTGCAGTGATAGTGGAGTCAGACACTTTAGGAACATTTAAGCGGTTATTGGATAGGCACATGGAGCACACCAGGATGATAGGGAGTGGGATAGCTTGATCTTGGTTTCAGATAAAGCTCGGCACAACATCGTGGGCCGAAGGGCCTGTTCTGTGCTGTACTGTTCTATGTTCTAATAATAAATCAAATCAAATATTAAGTTGATCTTTCTCTACACCCTAGCTATGACTGTAACACTACATTCTGCACCCTCTCCCTTCCTTCTCCCCTATGTACTCGATGAGCGGTATGCTTTCTCTGTATAGCGCAAGAAACAATACTTTTCACTGTAAACCAATACATGTGGCAATGATAAATCAAATCAAAATCTTCTGACCTCCAGAGAATATAGGCCCAATTTAGTCAGGTTCTCGCATCCAATAACCCTCTCATCCCAGGAAGCTATTGAGGAGTAAGGCTTGCAGGCTTCCTAATGGCACCACAGTGCTTGCTTGAGCTGCACGACAGAAACTTAAAGGACAAGTCTCGACGTAGAAGGGCTTTTTAATTAGGCGATGTTACATAAAACGATAATTTCTCTTTGGGCTGGTAATAGCTTTTCCAGACCAAGTGCAAAAACTGAGCCTTATCAGCTCATGCCACCAATTTTCTAAGTCTAAATTATTTCTAAATTGTTTAGAATCAGTGCTAATCCAGCCTGAAAGGTCACATGCAATTAGCACTCATTTCTGGTGTAAACTCATTTAAATAATTATTCACAACTCCTTGCGCAAGGTCACAAAAGTCTGGAGAAGGCATTTGGGGGCCGCTTTCGCTTTTTCAGGTCAGGTAAAACGGGTGATATTGGACTCATCTCTTCTCCCAATCGTTCAATTGGACAAGATACCCAATGGGTGGTCAGTGCTAAGGAATGCTCTGTGGAGAGATAGGATAGTGATGGTTGGATTTGATTTGATTTATTATTGTCACATTGTGGTGAACCATCGTTGGTTCCCACTGGATAGTGCTGAGCCAGGGGCTGGCCAGTACTACAAGGATGTACATATGTTACTGTTGGGTTGTGCTATTGTTGCTGTTGGGTTAGGGTGGGGTTGTTACACCTGTGTTTGTTACTGTTGTGGCACATCCCAATCGGGCTCCGCCTCCTGGGAGAGGTATAAGAGTCCCTGCTCTGGCCGGGACCCCTTCAGTCTGGGATAGTGTATATAAGTTCTGATAGCTTCATTAATAGTAAATAAAAGCCTTCATTTACTGAAGCCTCGAGCCTCGTGTCTAAATTGATGTGCATCACACATGTATTGGGATACAGTGAAAAGTATTGTTTCTTGCGCGCTATACAGACAAAGCATACCGTTCATAGAGAAGGAAAGGAGAGAGTGCAGAATGTAGTGTTACAGTCATAGCTAGGGTGTAGAGAAAGATCAACTTAATGCGACGTAGGTCCATTCAAAAGTCTGACAGCAGCAGGGAAGAAGCTGTTCTTGAGTCAGTTGGTACGTGACCTCAGACTTTTGTATCCTTTTCCTGATGGAAGAAGGTGGAAGAGGGTGTGTCCGGGGTGCTTGGGGTCCTTAATTATGCCGGCTGCTTTTCCGAGGCAGCGGGAAGTGTAGACGGAGTCAATGGATGTGAGGCTGGTTTGCGTGATGGATTGGGCTACATTCAACAATCTTTCGTAGTTCCTTGCGGTCTTGGGCAGAGCAGGAGCCATACCAAGCTGTGATACAACCAGAAAGAATGCTTTCTATGGTGCATCTGTAAAAGTTGTTGAGAGTCGTAGCTGACATGCCAAATTTCCTTAGTCTTCTGGGAAAGTAGAGGCGCTGGTGGGCTTTCTTAACTATAGTGTCGGCATGGGGGGGACCAGGACAGGTTGTGATCTGGACACCTAAAAACCTGAAGCTCTCGACCCTTTCTACTGCGTCCCCGTTGATGTAGACAGGGGCATGTTCTCCTTCACGCTTCCTGAAGTCGATGACAATCCCCTTCGTTTTGTTGAAATTGAGGGAGAGATTATTGTTGCCGCACCAGTTCACCAGATTCTCTATCTCATTCCTGTACTGTGTCTTGTCATTGTTTGAGATCCGACCCACTACGGTGGTGTCATCAGCAAACTTGAAAATCGAACGAGAGGGGAATGATAAAATTCGATAAAATTCTTCGAGGGCTTCGGGGGGTTACTGAGAGGCCATTTTTCCCCCTGACTGGGGAATCTAGAACACGGGGGGGCACAGTCTCAGGATCATCTTAGGGTCGACTGAGTCGAGGAGAGATTTTTTCACTCAAAGGGGTGTGAATCTCTGGGATTCTCTATCCCAGAGTGTTGTGGATTCTTCGTCACTGAGTATGTTCAAGACAGAGATCCATCATTTCTTAGGGAATCAAGAAATAGGATGCGGAAATGGAGTTAAGGTAAAAGATCAGCTATAACGTTGGCAGCACGGTGGCACAGTGGTTGGCACTGCTGCCTCACAGCAAGAAGTCTCACAACACCAAGTTAAAGTCCAACAGGTTTATTTGGTAGCAAAAACCACTCGCTTTCGGGGCGCTGTTCCTTCGTCAGGTGAATGGGAGTTCTGTTCACAAACAGGGCATATAAAGACACAAACTCAATTTATAAAATAATGAACAGAACTCCCACTTACCTGACGAAGGAGCAGCGCTCCAAAAGCGAGTGGTTTTTGCTACCAAATAAACCTGTTGGACTTCAACCTGGTGTTGTGAGACTTCTTACTGTGTTCACCCCAGTCCAACGCCGGCAACTCCACATCATGACTGCCATCGGCCTCACAGCGCCAGGGACCAGGTTCGATTCCCGGCTTGGGTCACTGTCTGTCTGCATGTTCTTCTCGTGTCTGCGTCCGGGTGCTCTGGTTTCGTCTCAAAAACGTGCTGGTTAGGGTGCATTGGCTGTGCTAAATTCTCCCTCAGTGTACCCGAACAGGAGTGTGGCGACTAGGGGATTTTCACAGTAACTTCATTGCAGTGTTAATGTCAGCCAACGGGTGACAAATAAATCGATAAACTTTAAACTTAAGAATGGATCAGGCTCAAAAGCTTGTTTGACCCATTCCGACTCCAGTTTCTTACATTCCTATGTTCTTATTCTGTACCACGTTCCATGGAGGTGAAATCTTAGCAGTTAGCTATGAGGAGAGATTGAATAAACTGGGATTGTTCTCCCTGGAAAGACGGAGGCTGAGGGGGTGACCCGATAGAAGGTTATAAAATTATGAGGGGTATGGGTAGGGTGAACAGTTGGAAGCTTTTTCCCAGGGCAGAAATAACAATTACAAGGGGGCACAAGTTCAAGATAAGGGGGGAAAGGTTCAGTGGAGATGTGCGGGGGGAGTTTTTTACACAGAGGGTGGTGGGGGCCTGGAATGCGCTGCCAAGTGAGGTGGATGAGGCAGATACATTAGCGATAGTTAAGACTTATCTGGACAGACACATGAACAGACGGGGAATAGAGGGATACAGGCGGATGGTCTAGATAGGACAACGTGATCGGTGCAGGCTTGGAGGGCCGAAGGGCCTGTTCCTGTGCTGTACTATTCTTTGTTCTTTATTCTTTAATTGATGCCTGGAGCAAAGTATTTGCTGATTAAAACCATTGTTTCACAGAAATAATCTGTCTCTTTCTGAATATAATGTTCATTAGCATCAGAAATGTTGGAAATGCTCTGTGCACTTCAATGGGACTTGGAATCATAGAACCCTACAGTGCAGAAAGAGGCCATCTGGCCCACCGAGTCTGCACCGACCGCAATCCCACCCAGGCTCTATCCCTGTATCCCTACACATTTACCCGCTAATCCCTCTAACCTACACATCTCAGAACACTAAGTGGCAATTTTAGCATGGCCAATCAACCTAACCCGCACATCTTTGGAATGTGGGAGGAAACCGGAGACACGCAGACATGATGAGAATGTGCAAACTCCACACAGACAGTTAACCAAGCCGGGAATCGAACCCAGGTCACTGGAGCTGTGAAGCAGCAGTGCTAACCACTGTGCTACTGTGCCGCCCCAATGTACTGGTTTGCCTGAAGTCAGTGAGTCAGGTGGAATTATCCTTCCAACTGTGACAAGAACCAACTGAGATCAGAAAATTCAGTGCTAGACTGGAATCTTCCTGCCCCTCATCACACTACATGGTGTATTTCCACACTGGCACAGTGGTTAGCGCTGCTGCCTCACAGCGCTAGGGACCCGGGTTCGAATTCTGGCTTGCGTCACTGTCTGTGTGGAGTTTGCATATTCTCCCCGTGTCTGCGTGGGTTTCCTCCGGGTGCTCCGGTTTCCTCCCACACTCCAAAGATGTGTAGGTTAGGTGGTTTGGCCAAGCTAAATTGTCCCTTAGCGTCCAAAGATGTGTAGATTAAGTGGATTGACCATGCTAAATTGCCCCTTAGTGTCCAAAGATATGTAGGTTAGGTGGATAGGCCATGCTAAATTGCCCCTTAGTGTCCAAAGATATGTAGGTTAGATGGATTTGGCCATGCTAAATTGCCCCTTAGTGTCCAAAGACGCGCAGGTTAGGTGCATTGGCCATGCTAAATTCTCCCTCAGTGTACCTGAACAAGAGTGTGGCGACTAGGGTATTTTCACAGTAACTTCATTGCAGTGTTAATGTACACTGTAACTTTTTTCCCCACCGCTGTAGGGTGGAACCCTTAATGATGCGATAAAGAAAGCTTCAAAATGACTGCAATTCAAAAATTCATCAGTCTTTCTGTTCTGCAACTGTTATCATTTCACCCAGTAAGAAGTCTCACAACACCAGGTTAAAGTCCAACAGGTTTATTTGGTAGCAAAAGCCACTGGCTTTCTCATTTCACCTGAGCAGGAGACGGTGAAGAGGGAATGCTTTTGTTTCTTGAGTGTCGCTTCCCCGCAAACCTTTTGCACCCTCTACTGGGTATCAGCTGTGGCACAACGTAAGCACTCATGAGACAGAAGGATGTGGGGTCGAATCCCTCCCCAGGACTTGAGCAGAGAAAATAATCAAGGCTGACATTCTAGTGCGGTACTGAGGGAGTGCTGCGCTGTGGAAGCTCCCATCTTTCTGATGAGACAATACACTGAGCTTTGGTCTGGTCTTTTAGTTGGATGAACAAGAACCCATGGCATGAATACAGAGGAGTTCTCCCTGATGTCTTTGGCCAGTATGTGTCCCCCAGATAGCATCATTGAAACAGGTTTTCTGATCATTATTGTATTGCTGATTGTAGGAACTTGCTTTGTGTAAATTAACTGTTGCATTTACTATATTTGCATTTGCCACGAACCCATTGTCGATTGTCGGAAAAACCCATCTGGTTCACTCATGTCCTTTAGGGAAGGAAATCTGCCGTCCTTACCCGGTCTGGCCAACAAGTGACTTCAGAGCCACAGCAATGTGGTTGACTCCCAACTGCCCTCCAAAGGCAACGAGGGATGGGCAATAAATGCTGCCAAGCCAGCGATGCCCATGTCCCACGAATGAATTTTAAAAAAGACATGACAGTAGTGACTACAATTCAAAAGTTAATTTTATTAGTGTCACAAGTAGGCTTACATTAACACCGCAATGACGTTACTGTGAAAATCCCCTAGTCGCCACACTCTGGTGCCTGTTCAGGTACACTGAGGGGCAATTTAGCATGGCCAATCCACCTAACCTACACATCTTTGGACACGAAGGGGCAATTTAGCATGGCCAATCCACCTAACCTACACATCTTTGGACACAAAGGGGCAATTTAGCATGGCCAATCCACCTAACCTACACATCTTTGGACACTAAGGGGCAATTTTGCACGGCCAATCCACCTAACCTACACATCTTTGGACACTAAGGGGCAATTTAGCACGGCCAATCCACCTAACCTACACATCTTTGGACACGAAGGGGCAATTTAGCATGGCCAATCCACCTAACCTACACATCTTTGGACACTAAGGGGCAATTTAGCATGGCCAATCCACCTAACCTGCACATCTTTGGGACTGTGGGAGGAAACTGGAGCATCCGGAGGAAACCCACGCAGACACGGGGAGAACGTGCAGACTCCACACAGACAGTGACCCGAGCCGGGAATCGAACCCGGGTCCCTGGCGCTGTGAGGCAGCAGCGCTAACCACTGTGCCGCCAGTGTTGGCAGCAAAGCACTTTGGGATGTGATGTGGGTGTGCAAAGCACACTATAAATGAAAACCCTTTCTTTTTTAAGTTGCACAGGTCCACGCTTCACATCAGTGCAATGAACAGGCTGTGGACACATGAACAGACTGGGAATAGAGGGACAAAAGCGGTTGGTGTAGATAGGACAACGTGATCGGTGCAGGCTTGGAGGGCCGAAGGGCCTGTTCCTGTGCTGTACTGTTCTTTGTTCTTTGGACACAGTACCATTCCCCTTAAACTACACGTGACCACACAACTATCTTAAAGGAACTGTACAATAATCTGGCCCCACACAACAAAGGAATTTTGTTTTTTATTCATTCATGGGATACAAGCATCGCTGGCTGGCCAGCATTTATTGCCCATTCCTAGTTGCTCGAGGGCAGTTGAGAATCAACCACATTGCTGTGGCTCTGGAGTCACATGTAGGCCAGACCTGGTAAGGATGGCAGATTTCCTTCAATTAGTGAACTAGATGGGTTTTTCCAACAATCGACAATGATTTCATGGTCATCAGTAGAGTCGAGATTTTTTTTTATTGAATTCAAATTCCACCATCTGCCGTGGCGGGATTCGAATCCGGGTCCTCAGGAAATGAGCTGAGTTTCTGGGTCAATAGCCTAGCGATAACACCACTTGGCTCTGGTCAGACCCCATTTGGAATATTGTGAGCAGTTTTGGGCCCCGTATCTAAGGAAGGATGTATTGGCCTTGGAAAGGCGCCAGAGGAGGTTCACAAGAATGATCCCTGGAATGAAGAGCTTGTCGTATGAGGAACGGTTGAGGACTCTGGGTCTGTACTCGTTGGAGTTTAGATGAATGAGGGGGGATCTTATTGAAATTTACAGGATACTGCGAGGCCTGGATAGAGTGGACATGGAGAGGATGTTTCTCCTAGTAGGAAAAACTAGAACCAGAGGACACAACCTCAGGCTAAAGGGACGATCCTTTAAAACAGAGATGAGGAGGAATTTCTTCAGCCAGAGAGTGGTGAATCTGTGGAACTCTTTGCCGCAGAAGGCTGTGGAGGCCAAGTCATTGAGACAGAGATAGATGGGTTCTTGATCGATCAGGGGATCAGGGGTTATGGGGAAAAGTCAGGAAAATGGGGATGAGAAAAAAATCAGCCATGATTGAATGGCGGAGCAGACTCGATGGGCCGAGTGGCCTAATTCTACTGCTATATCTTATGGCCATCGCCTCCCCAGAGGTGGGGACATGGACTGGCACATCCAAGGAATTTCTCCTTCGGTGTCACCCTGCTTGCTGAAGTCGCTTCCCACGTGAGGAAAACTTTTCCGTCAAAAAAAATTCGGAGACGGTGTACAAAAATAATAGGTTTCAGGTCATGATTAAGCTGAGGCAGATGTTCCTCTGCATCAGTGGGCTATCCTGCATTCACTCTCAGACTTCTACATCCTTCCAACGAGCAGGGTGACATCGTCTGATATTTCCCGCAGCTCTTGCCAATTGAAAGATATTCGTTCTGATCCAGGCTTGCAGTGTGTGGGTGAAGTGATAAAATGAATCTGTGCTGGGAGCGAGATATCAGAGGAGCGTTTGCTGTGTTAGATAGAAGTTGCATTGAAGCCTGAAGTTTTCTTTGAATAGTGATGTGTTTTCTTCATGCTGACACTAAATGTCCATTTATCCAGGCAGTTAACATACTTTCAGCTTGGTGCGCGCCAGACTCGTTCAAACTGTGGGGAACATTTTTTTCATTTGCAAAAATATGCGTCATTCACAAAATATCTAAAAACAACATTACAAAGCATTTCAAAATCACAGAAAATGCAAGATATTCCGATATTTTACGTCACTTGAAGGTGCTTCAGTATAATTGTGACACGTGTAATATTCACTGCATACATTCAATGCAGCCCAAGGGGGGGTTCTGTATACTTCCCCTCCTCCCGGTTCACTGTGGTTGTAAGGTCTTACAAGCGACCTTCCCCCCATTGTGGCTGCCTCAAGCTTTAATGCGCCCCTCAGCACGTAGTCCTGGGCTTTGGAATTTTCCCAGTGTGCAACACTCGGTCGAGGACGACTCCTTGCACTGGGAGACCAATGACTTTCAGGCAGGCCAAAGAGCGTCTTTCACCGAGTTTTAAAGTTAAAGTACACAGTTAAGTCACAAGTTGGCTGACATTAACACTGCAATGAAGTTACTGTGAAAATCCCCTAGTCGCCTGTTCGGGTACACTGAGGGAGAATTTAGCATGGCCAATGCACCGAACCAGCATGTCTTTGGTCTGTGGGAGGAAACCGGAGCACCCGGAGGAAAGCCCCGCAGATGTGGGGAGAATGTGCAAACTCCACACAGGCAGTGACCCAAGCCGGGAATCGAACCCAGGTACCTAGCACTGTGAGGCAGCAGTGCTAACCACTGTGCCACCGTGCCGCCCTTTGAGTTGATGATCCTCCAGCAACAGTTGATGTTTGTCTCGGTGTGCGTCCCTGGGAATAGCCTGTAGATTTGGTTTGATTTGATTTATTATTGTCACATGTATTAGTATACAGTGAAAAGTATTGTTTCTTGCGCGCTATACAGACAAAGCTTACCATTCATAGAGAAGGAAAGGAGAGAGTGCAGAATGTAGTGTTACAGTCATAGCTAGGGTGTAGAGAAAGATCAACTTATTGCAAGGTAGGTCCATTCAAAAGTCTGACAGCAGCAGGGAAGAAGCTGTTCTTGAGTTGGTTGGTACGTGACCTCAGACTTTTGTATCTTTTCCCCGATGGAAGAAGGTGGAAGAGAGAATGACCGGGGTGCGTGGGGTCCTTAATTATGCTGGCTGCTTTTCCGAGGCAGCGGGAAGTGTAGACAGAGTCAATGGATGGGAGGCTGGTTTGCGTGATGGATTGGGCTACATTCACGACCTTTTGTAGTTTCTTGCGGTCTTGGTTTAGTTTCTCCAGCTCTGGGTCTGTACTCATTGGAGTTTAGAAGGATGAGGGGGGATCTCATTGAAACTTACAGGATACTGCGAGGCCTGGATAGAGTGGACGTAGAGAGGATGTTTCCACTCGTAGGAAAAAGTAGAACCAGAGAGCACAACCTCAGGCTAAAGGGACGATTCTTTAAAACTGAGATGAGGAGGAATTTCTTCAGCCAGAGAGTGGTGAATCTGTGGAACATTTTGCCACAGAAGGTTGTGGAGGCCAGGTCATTGAGTGTCTTTAAGACAGAGATGGATAGGTTCTTGATTAATAAGGGGATCAGGGGTTATGGGGAAAAGGCAGGAGAATGGGAACGAGAAAAAATCAGCCATGACTGAATAGCGGAGCAGACTCGATGGGCCGAATGGCCTAATTCTGCTGCTATGTCTTATAGACTGACCTGATGAAGGAGCAGCACTCCGAAAGCTAGTGGCTTGTGCTACCAAATAAACCTGTTGGACTTTAACCTGGCGTTGTGAGACTTCTTAATGTCTTATGGAACCAGTGTCCCCAGGACAGTAGCTGAGTTTCTGGATTCACAGTTCAGCGATAATACCACTCGGCCATCGACTTTCCATGTACAGAGAAGCTCTGACCTGAGTGCCTCCGCTGCCAGGTTTCACCACCCCTCTTCTACCCAAATCCTTCCTCATGGAAGTATTTATTCTTTTATTTTACTCCATTCTTCAAGTTACAAAGCCAATGTGCAGAGTGGACTGGGCAAACCCTTAACCCATCTCCTTGTTTGCTCTCAAAACCAATTCAAACTGAATCCAATTCATGGTCCCCGCAAGAATCATAGAATCCCTACAGTGCAGAAGGAGGCCATTTGGCCCATCGAGTCTGCACCGAGCACAGTCCCAGCCAGGCCCCATCCCCATAACCCCTCGCATTCACCCTGCTAATCCCCCTGACACTAAGGGGCAATTTAGCATGGCCAATCCACCTCGCCCGCACATCTTTGGAGTGTGGGAGGAAACTGGAGCACCGGGAGGAAACCCACGCAGACACGGGGAGAACGTGCCGACTCCACACAGACAGTGACCCAAACCGGGAATCGAACCTGAGTCCCTGGCGCTGTGAGGCAGCAGTGCCAACTACTGTGCCACCGTGCCGCCCTCCAGAGATATATAAAAGATCCAAGCCGACAAGAAAAGGCATTGCATCCCATCTTGGGCTTAATCTGACGCTTGATCTTAACTAGAAGACCAAGAAATGCAAAATTTAGTGTTACCTGAGCAGTTTCGATCATTTTATATGAATTCTCTCTTTCCCTGGCAGCAAGGGGTAGACGTTCTGTTTTGAGCCGAACCAATGATTTTCAGGGCAAACTGCTCCCAAAAGTCTGCCTGTTTTGAGCAGGTTTATCCATTTTTTCTTCTGAGTCTTCACTCATGCGCATGTGGGAAAATTTTGCCGTGAGCCAATGCAGTGTTTGAGAATGCGATTTCTTTTAAAGCATATTTTTGCTCCAAACTGAAAAAGGAGTTTTGATATATTGAATAGTGGGAACTTGTTGCAGTTTGATGAAAACAGCCGGAGACGAGATCATCACAAAATATTAGTTGAAAAACCCTCTGCAACCAAGCAGAAATTTATGGCTATGAGGTTACAAGCAGTTTTTTTGGCTTGAAGAATGTGAGACCCTTCCCCTTCACTCACTAACACACACACATGTACTTCCCTTCTCCCACAGTATTGGATTCCATACACAGTACAGCAGTTATTCTGCCGTACAACCTCGTTCTTGCGTTAATTTGAAAATAAATAAGCTCTCAGGGGGCTTTCCGAGATCCAATAAGGATAAAACAAGGTCAGAGCGCAGAGATATCGTTGACTTAAATCTTACACTGCATGCATCAGTCTTAGCTGTGCGCTAATGGGTGAAGTTATTAAATTCCAAAGAACCTTCTTCTTTCTCAAGAAACCTCTAGGTTGCTCCACAATAATGAATCCAATTTACAATACAAACTCTTCATTCAGTTCCCACAGTGATGCTTTATATCCTCCTCCTTGATTTACACACACATACCCCTTTACACATACGCACACATCCCCTTGCGCACGCATACATGCACACAGTGGCCCCTGTTTTACCATTTTGACTCTAAGTGCTGGGTGGACTTGAAACTGGGAGTGTTTCAGACTTTTAGACCCATTCTCAGGCGCCCCCATACGTACTCTGCCTGAGAAAATATCAGCAATTCCGAAGCCTGTGGGCGAAGCTTAACGCGCCCGAAATCCTGCAGCTCCGATCGGCACCTCCAACTGCGCATGTGCAGAAAAACAAAATAGAATAATGCTCCCCTGCCACATCCCTCCCGGGCTGGATAATGCCTCCCCCTGGCCCCCACAGATATTGCCCCACCCCCACAACATTACTTACCCCCTTATCCGCCACCCTCTCTGCCACCCAGACCGATCGCGGCACCCTGTCCCCTTCACCCCCACTGATCTCAGGCAGAGTGGCAGCGGACCTCCCCTTCCCCCCCACTGATCTCAGGCAGAGTGGCAGTGGACCCCCCCCTTCCCCCTCACTGATCTCAGGCAGAGTGGCAGCGGACCTCCCCTTCCCCCTCACTGATCTCAGGCAGAGTGGCAGCGGACCCCCCCTTCCCCCTCACTGATCTCAGGCAGAGTGGCAGCAGACCCTCCCTTCCCCCTCACTGATCTCAGGCAGAGTGGCAGCGGACCCCCCCTTCCCCCTCACTGATCTCAGGCAGAGTGGCAGCGGACTCCCCCTTCCCCCTCACTGATCTCAAGCAGAGTGGCAATGGACCCCCCCCGTCCCCTTCACTGATCTCAAGCAGAGTGGCAGCGGACCCCCCTTTCCCCCTCACTGATCACACGCAGAGTGGCAGCGGACCCCCCTTTCCCCTCACTGATCTCAAGCAGAGTGGCAGCGGACCCCGCGTTCCCCATCACTGATCACACGCAGAGTGGCAGCGGACCCCCACCCCCCCGTCCCCCTCACTGATCTCAGGCAGAGTGGCAGCGGACCCCCTTCCCTCTCACTGATCACAGGCAGAGTGGCAGCGGACCCCCCCTTCCCCCTCACTGATCTCAGGCAGAGCGGCAGCGGACCCCCCCTTCCCTCTCACTGATCACAAGCAGAGCGGCAGCGGACCCCCCCCTTCCCCCTCACTGATCTCAGGCAGAGCGGCAGCGGACCCCCCCTTCCCCCTCACTGATCTCAAGCAGAGAGTCATCAGGCTTAGCTCCTCACTAATTGGAGCGCCCGAATCGGACTTATATGGACCATGTCTGTTTTGCGCCGATTCTGGATGGGCGAACGCGGTGGTAAAGGGGGAAGTGCCGGTAAGGTTGGGCGCGCAGCCCACTAAGTCAATTCAAATACATGCAAATGCATTTAAATGGCCTTCGCGTCCATTTCGGACGCGGTCCCTATCGCGGCCAATTTTCGGGCCTTGGTAAAGGGGGAACCAGCGCGGAGGCAGGCGCGGATCACGCCACTCATCTCACGCCCGACTTTACCATGTTTTCGCGCCCGAAAACGGGCGCAACGTGATGGTAAAATCGGCCCACTGTCTTTTAATGCATGCACCCTTGCACATGTACACCTTTCCACAAACATGCACACACAGTGCTTCTTCCCTCCCCCGCCCCCACAAACACGCACAGACCTCGCCTAATACATTGAGAAAAGTGATCGTCCAAAACAGCAGATCAACGAAAACAGGGAGAATTCTCCAGCAGGAATATTCAACAGGAGGTTCACAAGAATGATCCCTGGAATGAAGAGCTTGTCGTATGAGGAACGGTTGAGGACTCTGGGTCTGTACTCGTTGGAGTTTAGAAGGATGAGGGGGGGATCTTATTGAAGCTTACAGAATACTGCGAGGCCTGGATAGAGTGGACGTGGAGAGGATGTTTCCACTAGTAGGAAAAAGTAGAACCAGAGGGCACAACCTCAGGCTAAAGGGACGATCCTTTAAAACAGAGATGAGGAGGAATTTCTTCAGAGTGGTGAATCTGTGGAACTCATTGCCACAGAGGAGGCCAGGTCGTTGAGTGTCTTTAAGACAAAGATAGACAGGTTCTTGACTAATAAGGGGATCAGGGGTTATAGGGAACAGGCAGGAGAATGGGGATGAGAAAAATATCAGCCATGATTGAATGGCGGAACAGATTCGATGGGCCGAGTGGCCTAATTCTGCTCCTATGTGTTATGGTCTTCTGGTCTTATGGGAAAGTTTGACCTCGGCTTCTTTGGCCTTGTTGCTTTTAACCTTCCAGAATAACAATCGGCAAACCTGATGCCCTGGGATCAAAGGTTATGGGGAGAAAGCAGGATTAGGCTATTGAGTTGGATGATCAGCCATGATCGTGATGTATGGCGGAGCAGGCTCAAAGGGCCGAATGGCCTCCTCCTGCTCCTATCTTCTATGTTTCTATGAATCCCAGAGTCAGCAGCTTCAGGAGAACATTTGGGATGAACATTCTCCCTTTTCGGAAGTTCCATTGGATAACTTGAGTTGAAGAGATGATATCAGCTCCGGGGCTGGGATTGAAACAATCTCCTCATCTATCAGCGGGGAAGTGACAAGTTGTGATTCAGGACTTTGAACTTCAGAACATTGACCCCAACTGCGACCTCAGCCGTCATGGTTGACCAAGCCCTACCCTATACCAAGCATAGTGCCACAGAAGGGGAGGCGATGGCCTAGTGGTATTAACGCTAGATTATTAATCCAGAAACTCAGCTAATGTTCTGGGGACCCGGGTTCGAATCCCGCCACAGCAGATAGTGGAATTTGAATTCAATAATCTGGAATTAAGAATCTACTGATGGCCATGAAACCATTGTCGTAAAAACCCATCTGGTTCACTCATGCCCTTTAGGGAAGGAAATCTGCCGTCTTGACCTGGTCTGGCCTACATGTGACTACAGAGCCACAGCAATGTGGTTGACTTTCAACTGCCCTCCAAGGGCAAGTAAGGAAGGGCTGGCCCAGCCAGCGATGCCCACGTCCCACAAATGAATATATTAAAAAAAGAAGTCTTTTAGCAAATGGCATTTGCAAACAGCATTGGAACAAGAAGAAGCATTCAACCCATCAAGCCGTTTGCAGACTGTGCAATCTGTGACCGCTTCACCAAATATTTTGTCTCTTTTGGAGGCAAGTGTTGGAATCAACATCATGAATCATCCTTCATTGATTACTCAGCATAGATTGCACAGGAAGCGAATATAAGAACAGCAACACCCTTCATCCATCTCGACCATGCGACCCTCCCCTTCCCTGAAGCCAGATTACAACTTCTTCTCTGCTCCCTCCACTTTGCTAGCAGGGGCTACCTCAATCATGATGCTGGTGCACTCTGCAATTCGCAACCACTTTGCCTCACTGCCTCCAGACTGACCTCTTATGAACCTTTGTCTTTCTTCAAGCTCTGAGAGACATGCTAGATTGTTCAGGGAATATTACTTTCATTGAAGTGCATTAGGGAACACAGCTTCAAAGGTAAAGGCAGAGGCAGGGGGGGGTCTTCACACAAAGACTGATTGATTTCCAGAATAGACTTCCAGGAAAGGGTAATGGAGGCAAAAAGCTTGATGCTTGTTATTCTTTCATGGGATGTGTGTTGCTGACAAGGCCAGCACTTTCCCCCGATGTGATATAGAGCTCAGGTGGATAAGGTGGGGCGGCACGGTGGCACAGTGGTTAGCACTGCTGCCTCACAGCGCCAGGGACCCGGGATCGACTCCCCGCTTGGGTCACTGTGCGGAGTCTGCACGTTCCCCCCGTGTCTGCGTGGGTTTCCTCCAGGTGCTCCAGTTTCCTCCCACAGTCTGAAAGACGTGCTGGTTAGGTGGATTGACCATGCTAAATTCTCCCTCAGTGTACCCGAACAGGAGTGTGATGACTAAGGGATTTTCACAGTGACTTCATTGCAGCGTAAGTAAGCCTACTTGTGACACTAATAAATAAACAATCCAAAGATGTGCAGGTTAGGTGGATTGGCCATGCTAAATTGCCCCTGTGTCCAAAGATGTGTAGGTTAGGTGGATTGGCCATGCTAAATTGCCCCTTAGTGTCCAAAGATGTACAAGTTAGGTGGATTGGCCATGCTAAATTGCCCCTTAATGTACAAAGATGTGCAGGTTAGGTGGATTGGCCATGCTAAATTGCCCCTTAATGTACAAAGATGTGCAGGTTAGGTGGATTGGCCATGCTAAATTGCCCCTTAGTGTCTAAAGATGTGCAGGTTAGGTGGATTGGCCATGCTAAATTGCCCCATCGTGTCCAAAGATGTGTGGGTTAGGTGGATTGGCCATGCTAAATTGTCCCTTAGTGTCCAAAGATGTGCAGGTTAGGGGGATTGACCATGTTAAATTGCCCCATAGTGTCCAAAGATGTGCAGGTTAGGTGGATTGGCCATGGGAAATTGTCCCTTCGTTCCAAAGATGTGTAGGTTAGTGGATTAGCCATGGGAAATTGTCCCTTAGTGCCGGGGGATTAGCTAGTGGTTATGGGGACAGGGCCTGGGTAGGATTGTGGTATGTGCAGGCTCGATGGGTTGAATGGCCTCCTTCTGCACAGTAGGGATTCTTGGATTCTAAGTCGAGTCAAGGTACAGATCAATCATGATTCTAATTGAATAGTGGAGCAAGTTAATGCCTAATACCCTTGCCTAACGAAAATCCATCAATCCAAAGTTTTGGAATTTTCAATTGACGCCCAGCCGCAATAGTTTTTTTTTGCAGGAACGACTTCCTACTTTGGACTACCTTTTATGTGAAGAAGTCATTCCTGATATCACTCCTGAATGGCCTGGATCTGAATGTCATGTTCTGCCCCCTTGTGTTGGACTCCGACCACCTGAGGAAATAGTTTCTTTCCATCCACCCCCTGTCATGATTAAGTAAAATGTTGGTGTGGCGCTGACTTGAAAATACAGGATAAGGAGTGCACAAGAAGTTGAGGTTGGGAAGTGTGGTCCCTTTAAAAACTATTCTTCTGTCAGTGCTTGGATGTTTAAAATGCAGAGGCACACAGGGTACACAGATTGCAACATTTGTAACAGAGATCAAAACACCAGGGTTGCCTTGGTAGCAGGCTTTGCAGGCTTTTGAATTCAGCAGCCTATCAGTTTAAAGAAGGCACTCAGCTTTCAGGAACCTATCAAATTTGAATTTGCTGCTGTTGACAACATCAGGCCAATCCTGCCGCAGGAAAATGGACAGGTCATCACAGTTATAAAAAGAGGAACTCAACTGCCTGCCCGGAGTTAAAGAGCTGTCACCTCTCAACACCGAGCGAGGGGAAGAGCAGCTCCCTGCCAGCTTAGAATTTCTCTGAAGAGAACTCTCCATCTATCTAATGTAAGGTACCAAAATCAGAAAGAGCTTACAGACAGTGGAATCAACAGAAGAACTCCCAAAGGTTTTCCAAAGCCAAAACACCTGTTTGTATTTTTTTTTGAGAGTGACTAATTTCTGTTATTATTTTTTGTTCATGAATGGTCCTTGTACTTATTTGAACAGCGTTCCAGTCGTATCTTACTTTTATCGATGTGTTTAGTTAAAGTTCCCGGGGTTAAATAAATAACTTATTAATTATTCACTTAAAGTGAGTGTCAGGTCTTTCTGTTAATGAACCTTTAAACATTAACAAAGAGCAGTTAGCGCCTTCCCAAACACTTTTAACAGATTACAAAGCGAGGTAGTCTTCTTTGGGGGATTCTCTCAGAAGGGGACCAACCTCCGCATCGTAACACAAGCAACTGAAATTGGCTGTATTAGAACTGAAAGTAGTTGTACAAAATCCCCTCTCCACTGGCGTGTCAGTGAAAATGCGAACTGCGGTTCCATCCAAACGCTTTAACAACTTCCGTTAAAAGCAGGCAGAGAAACTTTGTATGCGCTAGTCCTGGTTGCCAACATTAATCAGCCTGTGCAGAGAGTAGGCTTCGTCTGAATTGTCGTGAAATTTTAAGCACTTGTTTATCATGGATGTTGTGCGTTGGTGAGGTTATGACAAATAACTAACAGAAGAATTCTCCCTCTCTGATGTAAAGTCATGCAAGTGAGCGAATGGAAACCTGTTATCTGCTTTCAGCAGCGCGCGAACATCACGTTATTTAGAATGACTCCTGCTCCATGTAATGACCTCTGTGATTGTGCGGGTGAGTCACAGGGCAAGGCGATAGAATTTTAGGAATATTTCTGCTAGAGGTGGCCTGGGAAGCTGTCACTGAATCTGAAGGGAATTTGATTTGATTTATTATTGTCACATGTATTGGGATACAGTGAAAAGTATTGTTTCTTGCGCGCTATACAGACAAAGCATACCGTTCATAGAGTACAGAGGGGAGAAGGAAAGGAGAGAGTGCAGAATGTAGTGTTACAGTCATAGCTAGGGTGTCGAGAAAGATCAACTTAATATTTGATTTGATTTATTATTGCCACATGTATTGGGATACAGTGAAAAGTATTGTTTCTTGCGCACTATACAGACAAAGCATACTGTTCATAGAGAAGGAAAGGAGAGAGTGCAGAATGTAGTGTTACAGTCATAGCTAGGGTGTAGAGAAAGATCAACTTAATGCAAGGTAGGTCCATTCAAAAGTCTGACGGCAGCAGGGAAGAATCTGTTCTTGAGTCGGTTGGTACGTGACCTCAGACTTTTGTATCTTTTTCCCGACGGAAGAAGGTGGAAGAGAGAATGTCCGGGGTGTGTGGGGTCCTTAATTATGCTGGCTGCTTTTCCGAGGCAGCGGGAAGTGTAGACAGAGTCAATGGATGGGAGGCTGGTTTGCGTGATGGATTGGGCTACAGTCACGACCCTTTGTAGTTCCTTGCGGTCTTGGGCAGAGCAGGAGCCCAGACCGAGCTGTGATACAACCAGAAAGAATGCTTTCTATGGTGTATCTGTTAAAAAAAAAGATAGTTTATTAGTGTCACAAGTAGGCTTATATTAACACCGCAATGAAGTTATTGTAAAAAAAACCCCAGTCGCCACACTCCTGTTTGGGTACACTGAGGGAGAATTTAGCATGGCCAATGCTGAAGCAGGGAATCATACCCAGGTGGTTGGCGCTGTGAGGCTGCAGTGCTAACCCACTGTGCCACCGTGCCGCCCATGGTGGGAGGCATAGCGGACATGCCGAATTTCCTTAGCCTCCTGAGAAAGTAGAGATGTGGGTGGGCTTTCTTGACCCGCTATGGATGGTCAAATTGTCAATGGGTGCGCAAAGAACGCAGTTGGAATGTCAAGGCCAATGAAAAGGTCCCCGAATGTGCTCGAAATCATCTCAGGGCCACAACGTGCAACACAGAAGGGGGGAAAGGTGAATCCACAGTTGGAACGGGTGCATATTGGGCAAGTGGATTCAGCGGAACACCTCCCGTGAAAGAGTTTGGATATCCAAATGCTTCATTATGCAATTAGTTTTCTTTTGAACGGTGTGTCACAACACTGTGAAACATCTTTTATGATGTGGAGACCTCATCTTTTAACCATGCAGCTGAAGATTACTTCAAATGTGCCCAATTCAGCAGTACAAATCTACTGTGCGATTCATTTCATTGCTTGGGTGGCTTGCCTCATAGGGAACAATATACAATACATACAGCGTAACAATGGACCAGTTGTAGCCCGAACACCATTTGGTCGAGTCTCCACACCCACTGTACATCAGCCAGAGGATGACTGTCTTATCATGTTCCCCACACAGGACAGTCTCTGTATGCTTCTCCCTTTATTACCTTTGCAAAATCTGACTGGTTGGCATCACCGTTACATCGCTTTCTTTCTCCCGCAGTGGGTGGACGGGCTTTTGTTGCTCTCGATAGCACAATGCTGCCAGCGATCTTTAAAGTGATGTGAAGCAAATCTTGCTCAAGGACTTTTAACAAATACAACAATCCAGCACTGGTTTCCAAAAGAAAGTGCGAGTCTCCTTTGCTCGTAACCTTCAATATCCTTGTCATAGAATCATAGAAACCCTACAGTGCAGAAAGAGGCCATTCAGCCCATCGAGTCTGCACCGACCACAATCCCACCCAGGCCCTACCCCCATATCCCTACTTATTTACCCACTAATCCCTCTAACCTACGCATCTCAAGACTCAAAGGGGCAATTTAGCACGGCCAATCAGCCTAACCCGCACATCTTTGGACTGTGGGAGGAAATTAGAGCACCCGGAGGAAACCCACGCAGACACGGGGAGAATGTGCAGACTCCACACAGACAGTGACCCAAGCCGGGAATCGAACCCGGGTCCCTGGCGCTGTGAGGCAGCAGTGCTAACCACTGTGGCACCGTGCCGCCCATAACCACTGTGCCACCGTGCTGCCAGGTCATGGCCAGGTGGCCTCCCACTGTGGCTTCATGTACCATACACTGGAGCGTGTGTGGGCATTGGAAGACTTCACTGGCCCCTTGGCAGATTGGGTGTTGTCCATCTCACAGTGGTCAGCATTGCTCCCTGTCTGCATAAGGCCCGGCTGGAACAGCTCAAACCTTCCCTTTGCCACCACAGTCTCCTCCGACCTCGGCAGAACATCAAAGGCAAGATTCCCTCCCAAATCTATCAGCTAACCCTCTGAAATTTGATTTTGCACTGAACTCTCGTCTGTTTGACGATTGTGGCCACGTGTCTCCTCAATCTCCTCTTATCCAACCCCTGACCTCTGTCAACCTGGTGTTGTGAGACTTCTTACTGTGCTTACCCCAGTCCAACGCCGGCATCTCCACATCACACTCTGTCATTAACCCAGCCCTACCTCAGAGATTCCAACCCCTGCCAAAATCAAAGTCGAGAAACTCTTTCTTAAAGTCTCCATGAAGGAGGGTAATAAAACTTATGGTATGAAAGACCCTCGTTTTAAATTTACTATAATAAGTAGATTAGGTTAAGGTAAAGATTACAAGGTGCCTTATAGAATGAGGATTCACCATGTGCCTCATACAATATGCCCTCCATCAAGCCCTCTTCCCTCATATTCCATGGATTTTAACCTGTCTTTTACCTCCAAAGACCTTGAATACCGCATTGTGACCCAACTCTGTCAAGTCCCTCCAATTCCATAGAAACATCGAAGATAGGAGCAGGAGGAGGCCGTTCGGCCCTTCGAGCCTGCTCCATCATTCATCACCATCATGGCTGATCATCCAACTCAATAGCCTCATCCTGCTTTCCCCCCATAACCTTTAACCCCATTCGCCCCAAGTGCTATATCCAGCCGCCTCTTGAATACATTCAACGTTTTGGCATCAACTACTTCCTGTGGGAATGAATTCCACAGGCTCACCGGGTGAAGAAATGTCTCCTCACCTCCGTCCGAAATGGTCTACCCCGAATCCTCAGACTGTGACCCCTGGTTCTGGACTCCCCGACCATCGGGAATATCCTCCCTGCATCCACCCTGTCTAGTCCTGTTAGAATTTTATAAGTCTCTATGAGATTTTCCCCTCATTCGTCTGAACTCCAGTGAAAACAATCCCAACCGACTCAATCTCTCCTCATACATCAGTCCCGCCATCCTCGGAATCAGCCTGGTAAACCTTCGCTGCACTCCCTCGAGAGCAAGAACATCCTTCCTCAGAAAAGGAGACCAAAACTGCACACAATATTCCAGGTGTGGCCTCACCAAGGCCCTGTATAATTGCAACAACACATCCCTGCTCCTGTACTCGAATCCTCTCGCAATGAAGGCCAACATACCATTTGCCTTCTTTACCGCCTGCTGCACCTGCATGCTTACCTTCAGCGACTGGTGCACAAGGACACCCAGGTCCCTCTGCACTCTCCCCTCTCCCAATTTACAGCCATTCAGGTAGTAATCTGCCGCCTTGGTTTTGCTTCCAAAGTGAATAACCTCACATTTATCCAAATTATACTGCATCTGCCATTGATTTGCCCACTCACCCAGCCTGTCCAGATCGTGCTGAAGGATCTCTGCATCCTCGTCACAGTTCACCCTCCTTGGTACTCTACCAACACCCTACCAACTTGGTACTCCATTTCGGACCATCCCACAGGACTGGATCCTGCCAAGTTAAAGAGATCAGTGGCATTCGTTGTAGCTATACCTGGTGTCCTGTTGCCTTTGACCGCTGAAACTCCTTCAACATTGTTGACTATTCCATTCTGGGAGGTTGTAGAAAACATTTCCAAGAATGGTTCCAGGGATGAGAAACTTCGGCTATGAGGATAGATTGGAGAGATTGGGACTGTTCTCCTTCAAGAGAAGAAGGCTAAGAGGAGATTTGATTTGATTTGATAGAGATGTTCAAAATCATGAGGGGGCTGGACAGAGTAGACCGGAATAAAGTGCAGTTCCCATTGGTGGAAGGGTCAGGAATGAGCAGATACAGGTATCAAGTAATTCGTAAAGGAAGCAAAAGTAATCTGAGAAAAAAGAATGCAGTGAGTGGGTAGGGTGGGCGGCACGGTGGCACAGTGGTTAGCACTGCTGCCTCACAGCGTTAGGGACCCAGGTTCGATTCCCGGCTTGGGTCACTGTCTATGCAAAGTTTGCACGTTCTCCCCGTTTCTGCGTGGGTTTCCTCCGGGTGCTCCGGTTTCCTCCCACAGTCCAAAGATGTGCAGGTTAGGTTGGTTGGCCATGCTAAATTAACCCTAGTGTCAGGGAGATTAGCAGGGAAATATGAGGGGTTACAGGAATAGGGCCTGGGTGGGATTGTGGTTGGTGCAGACTCGATGGGTTGAATGGCCTCCTTCTGCACTGTCGGGAATTCTATGAAATGCCTCCAACATCAGTCTTCCTTCCCCCGACCCATCTAGATTCAGCCAGGTCATGCTCAGTCCCATCCCACTTCTTTTTACACAAGGAGTGATACGTAACTGCAGGTTACCACCATTGCTTTTCCTTCTCAGGGCAAGATGTCCTGTGTCAACTGATTGCTCAGCAACATTGGTGGGGGAGGCAGTGGGCATCTATTGCTTTGCCTGGCTTCGAGTCACATGAAGAATGCAGGCTTCAAAGACAGAATATTGAAGGTAATTCCTGGAAATACATTCCAAACAATTGCCCTTTCACCTCTGACCCCAAGTCCACATTTAGCACAGCCCATTGTAACTGCGCCATCTTTTTTCTGTCTGTCACCCTGAGATGTACCACTTTGGATTTTGTCTCCTGAGGGGCAGCACGGTGGCACAGTGGTTAGCACTGCTGCCTCACAGCGCCAGGAACCCGGGTTCGATTCCCGGCTTGGGTCACTGTCACTGTGGGGCAGCACGGTGGCACAGTGGTTAGCACTGCTGCCTCACAGCGCCAGGAACCCGGGTTCGATTCCCGGCTTGGGTCACTGTCACTGTGGGGCAGCACGGTGGCACAGTGGTTAGCACTGCTGCCTCACAGTGCCAGGGACCCGGGCTCGATTCCCGGCTTGGGTCACTGTCTGTGCGGAGTCTGCACATTCTCCCCGTGTCTGCGTGGGTTTCCTCTGGGCGCTCTGGTTTCCTCCCACACTCCAAAGACATGCTGGTTAGGGTGCGCTGACCTGAACACGTGCCGGAGTGTGGCGACTAGGGGAATTTCACAGTAACTTCATTGCAGTGTGAATGTAAGCTGACTTGTGACTAATAAATTTAAGAGTTCGAACTTTTTTATATAGTGAGGATGACAGACAGTGGTATTAAATGGAAACCAAACATGTGTCCACATGCATTAACAATAAGAGGATGGATTCAAGCTGGGAAGGTCTTGCGTGTCTCTTAATGACTGGTTGCAGAGTGACAGGAAGTTTATTTTTGTTGGAATGTCAGTGCAGGAACGGTCCACAATCTTAGCATTTCAATTAAATGACAAGCCAATTTCTCTCCATCGGTCGTAGCCTGATGCTGGAATTTCCAAGCCAGCACAGAGATAAAACGAAGGTGAGATCAATTTGATATGGCTCCTGATTCTCTGGTTCCCTCACCTCAAATAACCATTGACAGGAACCATCTAGAAGGATACAATTGCAAATGAACAAGGTCGAGGCAGGACTGATGGATTGAGTCATGTGGCTAGATTTTAACAAACTCCAGGGTATAATGAGATTAGGTATCATCTCCATAAAGCCCTTGAGTCTCATCTATCATCCTGTCAGGACTGAATGTATGAGCAGTTAACCTTAAGCAGTTTTACTCATTGTTATCATTATTTAATAAGTTGAGGAAATTTTTAGTGAATTGAGTAGCAATTATACACGGTCATTGTTGATGCAGTTGAAGTAAGGTTTGGTGAATAAAATTTAACGGCCTTTTCTTCCATTTGGGAGACCTTTATAGATTTGAAAATGATGTGGACGATTCTGTTTGCCGCTGCACATGATGCGACTGAGTGGTGCATCAGTCTCGCACTTTGCCCTTTCACCTCTGGATTCCCATCTCGAACTGCCTGCTGGCTGTAATGGTTGGTTGTGAAAATGGATAGGCCAGACTTGGGTGGCGCAGTGGTTAGCACTGCTGCCTCACAGTGCCAGGGACCCGGGTTCGATTCCTGGCTTGGGTCTGTGTGGAGTCTGCACGTTCTCTGTTTAGGTTTCCTCTGGGTTCTCCGGTTCCCTCCCACAGTCTGAAAGATGTGTGGGTTAGATGCATTGGGCGTGCTAAATTGACCCTCATGTCAGGGGGACTAGCTCGGGTGAATGCATAGGGTTATGGAGATAGGACCTGGATGGGATTGTGGTCAGTGCAGACTTGATGGGCCGAATGGCCTCCTTCTGCACTGTATGATTCTGTGACTCAACCCTGTATTTGTGGGAATGACCCCAATATGCAAACTGCCTGGAATTAGACAACATTTATATTAATCAAACATTTTCACTCTGCGGCCAAAAATGTGACAGAAGTGGAAAATGAGTCATGATAGCATATGGGAAGGAAGTGATTCAGCCCATTAATTCCATGCTGTCTCTCTGTAGACCAACCCAGTCAGTCCCTTTCCCTCCGCACTATCCCCGTATCCCTGCAAATCTATTTCTCTCAAACGTCCACCCAATATCCTTTTGAAATATCTCCGCTTCCACCCCCCTCGTAAGCAGCGGGTTCCAAGTCATTCCCACTCGCTGTGACATACAGGTCCTCCTCACATCCCCCCTGTATCTCTTACTCAAAACCTTAAACCTATGTCCCCCTAATCCTTGCACCATCAGCTAATGGGAACAGCTTTCCTTTGTCTATCTCATCCTGTCATAATCTAGTCCACCTCGATCAAATCTACCCTCAATCTCCTTCGCTCCAAGGAGAACAACTTCTCCGACCCTAACCTTAGAGCTAAAACCCCCTCATCCCTGGAACTCTGGGAAATCTCCCTACGCACCCTCTTGAGGACCCTCACGAGGACCCTCACATTCTTCCTGAAGCGTGGGGACCAGAACTGCGCATTCTAAACAGAACAAAAAAATCACACTGGTTTAAGCAAGGCACTTTTTATTGTCTGTCTGTGGTAGGGGTGACGGAGGGGATATAATGACTCCTGACCATGCTGTTGTCATGTCTGGTTTGACAGAGTTCCAGGTTGGGTGTTGAACCAGAGATTGCTCTAACATGGCTCTTTGTTTGTGATCAGAACAGAAAGGCTGTTTCTTCCTTCACTGCCAATTGTGGGTTAGAAGACCTGGCTTTAACACCAATGTCCTACTCGCTAAAAAAGCTGCCCACCATCTTCCCCCATTCTCCAGGAATCCAGAAAATAACACACACAGTGAAAGTGACTGCATTTAAAGACACCATGCACCCAGCCTCATTAACTTGGGGCAGCACGGTGGCACAGTGGTTAGCACTGCTGCCTCACAACACCAGGGACCCAGGTTCAATTCCGGCCTCGGGTCACTGTCTGAGTGGAGTCTGCACGTTCTCCCCGTGTCTGCGTGGGTTTCCTCCGGGTGCTCCGGATTCCTCCCACGCTCCAAAGATGTGCGGGTTAGGTGGATTGGCCATGCTAAATTGGCCCTAGTGTCGGGGGATTAGCAGGGTGAATATGTGGGGTTACGAGAATAGGTCCTGGGTGGGGTTGTGGTCAGTGCAGACTCGATGGGCCGAATGGCCTCCTTCTGCACTGTAGGGATTCTATGATCTGTAAGTGCACTGCCACTAACTGGGAGATCAGAAGGGCGGCACGGTGGCACAGTGGTAAGCACTGCTGCCTCACAGCGTCAGGGACCTGGGTTCGATTCCTGGCTTGGGTCACTGTCTGTGTGGAGTTTGCACGTTCTCCCCGTGTCTGCATGGGTTTCCTCTGGGTGCTCCGGTTTCCTCCTACAGTCTGAAAGATGTGCGGGTTAGGGGGATTGGCCGTGCTAAGTTGCCTCTCAGTGTCAGGGGGACTAGCTAGGGTAGATGTGTGGGGATAGGACCTGGGTGGGATTGTGGTCGGTGCAAACTTGATGGGCCGAGTGGCCTCCTTCTGCACTGTAGAGATTCTAGATGCAGCTAATAACATATGACCAGACAAATCTCTCCCTCTAAATTTATTTGCAGATAAAGGAATATGCACAGCATCAGAAAGGCGCAATGTCCTCACACACAATATAAAAGAAAAATACTGCGGATGCTGGAGTCTGAACCAATAATCAGAAAACGCTGGAAGCTCTCAGCAGGTCTGACAGCATCTGAGGAGAGAGAACAGAGCCAGTCTGTCATCCAGACTCGAAACGTTGGCTCGACTCTCTCTCCACAGATGCTGCCAGACCTGCTGAGATTTTCCAACATTTTCTCTTTTTCTTTCAATGTCCTATTACAGTTCAAAATCAAAACTTGTACAATATTAAAATCCTGGCCATAGGCTCTGGAAGGGACAAATCATAGAATCCCTACAGTGCAGAAGGAGGCCATTCGGCCCATCAAGTCTACACTGACAACAATCCCACCCAGGCCCGATCCCTGTAACCCCATGCATTTATCCTAGCTAGTCCCCCTGACACTAAGGGGCAATTTTAGCATGGCCAATCATGCACATCTTTGGACTGTGGGAGGAAACCGGAGCACCCAGAGGAAACCCACGCAGACACGGGGAGAACGTGCAGACTCCACACAGACAGTGACCCAAGCCGGGAATCGAACCCGGGTCCCTGGCGCTGTGAGGCAGCAATGCTAACCTACTTTATTTTTTTTTTACTGCCCATGTGAGTGGTGCCAGCTGTGGCTCAGTTCTCCCCAGCGATTTTTACAATGTTTTTCTGTTAACTAACATCATTTTACCCGATGGTCTGGTCTTTCTTACAGTGCTGTTTGTGAGGCCTTTCTGAGCTCAAATTGTCCCAGGAGGATGCTGCTGCATTTTTAATGGAGTACTGTAGTACAGTGACTCGATCATGAGAGATCCTGAGTCCTGGAATAATACTACAGAGTGTGAGTTCAAATCCCACCATGCCAGCCTGTGAATTCAATTGAAAAATATCTATTATCAATAAAAGTGACCATGAGGTATTAGATTGTTTGAAAAACCCAATTGGTTCTTGGAAGTCCTTTTGAGAGGGAAACCTGCCAGTCTGGGCCCACAGTTGACTATTAATCGCCCCCTGAAGTGGCCTAGCAAGCCACTCAGTTGCAAGAAGGGTATCTAGGAGTCGCAGTCATAAAATGCCAGCCTTGCTAGCGGTGCCCATGTTCTGAGAACAAACTAAAAAGAAAACAAAGCCTTTCTTAAAATGAATTGCAGATGAAGCCTTCAGTATGTAATGAATATCTCATAGTGTAATATTAAAACTGCGATGAGAGTTTAGCATAATTTTCCAAGCAGTAGAAAGCGTGGACCTTTGAAGCTTTAATTCCTGCTTTGATATTGCGGCAGTGAAATGTGTTGCACTTCCTTTTCTGATATCTCACGTCTCAGGTAATTAGAAATTCTTATCAAAATGGAGCAAATCAAAATATCAAACGTGTCCCATCAGGCGATCTATCGGCATCAATGACCGCTAATGGGTGACGATAACTAGCAGCTATTTGAACGCTGGATTTGCCATGTTTGATGCTGATTTGAGTCTCTTTGCTCTCGCACTGCAATGATAGCGACATCTTCTGTTTCAATTCAACAGCGCAGTAGCTTTAGATCACGGCGCTGCCATTGGCAAAATGAAAAGAATAATTTGCCCAGTGAGATGGGAACACATTTTTTTTATTCCTTCATAAGTCATGGGCATCGCTGGCTGGGACAGCATTTATTGCCCATCCCTCGTTGCCTTTGGAGGGCAGTTGAGAGTCAACCACATTGCTGTGGCTCTGGAGTCACATGTCGGCCAGACCACAAGTTAGGTTGATTGGCCATGCTAAATTGTCCCTTAGTGTCCAAAGATGTGCAGGTTAGGTGGATTGGCCATGCTAAATTGTCCCTTAGTATCCAAAGATGTGCAGGTTAGGGGGATTAGCCAGGTAGCCTACCTGTGCCCACCCCAGTCCAACACCGGCAACTCCACATCATGGTTGTATCACAGCTTGGTATGGTTCCTGCTCTGTCCAAGACCGCAAGGAACTACACAAGGTCGTGAATGTGGCCCAATCCATCACGCAAACCAGCCTCCCATCCATTGACTCTGTCTACACTTCCCGCTGCCTCGGAAAAGCAGCCAGTATAATAAAGGACCCCACACACCCCGGACATTCTCTCTTCCACCTTCTTCCGTCGGGAAAAAGATACAAAAGTCTGAGGTCACATACCAACCAACTCAAGAACAGCTTCTTCCCTGCTGCCATCAGACTTTTGAATGGACTCACCTTGCATTAAGTTGATCTTTCTCTACACCCTAGCTATGACTGTAACACCACATTCTGCACTTTCTCCTTTCCTTCTCTATGAATGGTATGCTTTGTCTGTATATCGCGCAAGAAACAATACTTTTCACTGTATCCCAATACATGTGACAATAATAAATCAAATCAAATATTAAGCTGATCTTTCTCTACACCCTAGCTATGACTGTAACACTATATTCTGCACCCTCTCCTTTCCTTCTCCCCTATGTACTCTATGAATGGTATGCTTTGTCTATATAGCGCGCAAGAAACAATGCTTTTCACTGTATGTGATAATAATAAATCAAATAAGGATGGCAGATTTCCTTCCCTAAAGGACATTAATGAACCAGATGGGTTTTTCCAACAATTGTTTCATAGTCATCAGTAGATTCTTAATTCCAGATATTTTTTATTGAATTCAAAATCCACCATCTGCCGTGGCGGGATTCGAACCCGGGTCCCCAGAACCTTAGCTTAGTTTCTGGATTAACAGTCTTGCGATAATCCCACTATGCCATCACCTCCCCTTCATAGAATAGAAACCCTACAGTGCAGAAGGAGGCCATTCGGCCCATCGAGTCTGCACCGACCACAATCCCACCCAGGCCCTACCCCCATATCCCTACATATTTTACCCGCTAATCCCTCTAACCTACACATCTCAGGACACTAAGGGGCAATTTTAGCACGGCCAATCAACCTAACCCGCACATCTTTGGACTGTGGGAGGAAACCGGAGCACCCGGAGGAAACCCACGCAGACACGGGGAAAATGTGCAGACTCCACACAGACAGTGACCCGAGGCCGGAATTGAACCCAGGTCCCTGGAGCTGTGAAGCAGCAGTGCTAACCACTGTGCTACCGTGCCGCCCAATGCTCCTTCAATGCTCACTCTTTAAGAGGTGATAATAACTTGTGGGAGTGCAGCTGCTTTCAATCCCTGTTTCCAAGTCAGTTGCAGTCTGAAAAAGATGGCTTTTCATACCTGTTTTGCGACGCCTCCACAAGCTGGAGTCCAACTCCCCTGAAGCCAGCTATCTCACTCAAAGCGGCCGTGCGGGCAGCGTCAGCCATGGTTCAGTTGGTAGCACTCTCACTCGGAATGACCAAGCTTTGAGATTCAAGTCCCACTCCAGCACATAGAATCCATAGCATTCCCGACAGTACAGAAGGAAGCCATTTGGCCCATCGAGTCTGCACCGACTCTGCAACAGAGCACCTTACTCAGCAACCCCCACCTACCCTATCCTCATTTCCCCACACATTTAGCATGGCTAATCCCCCTAACCTACCCATCTTTGGACATTAAGGGGCACTTTGGCATGGCCAAGCCACCTAACCTACACATCTTTGGACACTGAGGGGCAATTTAGCATGGCCAATCCACCTAACCTGCACATCTTTGGACACTAAGGGGCAATTTCCCATGGCCAATCCACCTAACCTGCACATCTTTGGACACTAAGGGGCAATTTAGCATGGCCAATCCACCGAACCTGCACATCTTTGGACACTAAGGGGCAATTTAGCATGGCCAATCTACCTAACCTACACATCCTTGGACACTCAGGGGCAATTTAGCATGGCCAATCCACCTAACCTACACATTTCTGGACACTCATGGGCAATTTACCATGGCCAATCCACCTAACCTGCACATCTTTGGACACTCAGGGGCAATTTAGCATGGCCAATCCACCTAACCTGGACATCTTTGGACACTCAGGGTTAATTTAGCATGGCCAATCCCCCTAACCTACACATCTTTGGACACTCAGGGGCAATTTAGCATGGCCAATCCCCCTAACCTACACATCTTTGGACACTCAGGGGCAATTTAGCATGGCCAATCCACCTAACCTACACATCTTTGGACACTAAGGGACAATTTAGCATGGCCAAGCCACCTAACCTGCACATCTTTGGACACTGAGGGGCAATTTAGCATGGCCAATCCACCTAACCTGCACATCTTTGGACACTGAGGGGCAATTTAGCATGGCCAATCCACCTAACCTGCACATCTTTGGACACTGAGGGGCAATTTCCCATGGCCAATCCACCTAAACTGCACATCTTTGGACACTAAGGGGCAATTTAGCATGGCCAATCCACCTAACCTACACATTTCTGGACACTAATGGGCAATTTACCATGGCCAATCCACCTAACCTGCACATCTTTGGACACTAAGGGGCAATTTACCATGGCCAATCCACCTAACTTACACATCTTTGGACACTCAGGGGCAATTTAGCATGGCCAATCCACCTAACCGACACATCTTTGGACACTCAGGGTTAATTTAGCATGGCCAATCCCCCTAACCTACACATCTTTGGAGTGTGGGAGGAAACCGGAGCACCCAGAGGAAACCCACGCAGACACGGGGAGAATGTGCAGACTCCACAACACAGACAGCGACCCAAGGCCAGAATCGAACCCCCAGGCAGCAATGCTAACCACTGTGCCACCGTGCCGCCCACATATTCTGCATTACAACAGTGACTGAAATGTGTCAATGAAATGCAAATTCTTCTTCCCTGTGCACTACGCTGGCCAGTAAATATATTGATCTCAGCACTCCAGCGACTGACTGAACTTTTGGTGGACATAATCTTTCTTGCTTAGCTTGTGCGATTCTGGAGACTGAGCTGGGTGATTACATATGAACAGGCAAATTAGGAGCACAAGTAGGTCCTTCGGCCCCTCAAGCCTGTTCTGCCCTTTAGTAAGATCATGGCTCGCTTCTGCTAGGAAAGAGTTAATAATGTGGGTTTAATGTCTTGCCTGATAGTTTTGTACCCTCGATTAAAGGGACTTAAAAAGACAACTGTTTTAACTGCTTCAAGTTTCACTGGTGATACATCCCGGGACACTTGATGGGACATTCCTTTCAGTAAAGCTTTCATCTCCTGAACGTGCTGAACCTCACTGAGGGTGTGGGCCCTTCCCCCTTCTTCACTTCCGTGCCTACATGGTGACTGTTGGCTAGCTATTCCTCTGTGATGGGCGTCACAATTGAACCCAGCACGATTCATACCCAGGGCTTAGAAGTGCACTTTGCATTTGGCCCACTGACTTGGTGCAAGAGAAAGAACTTCCAGTACGTGTGTTTTTCTTAAATTTCCCTTCGTCCACCCACTGTGGCCGCCATATTGCCATCCTGGCTGAGTCCAGCAGAGATTAAATCTGGTCTGGGCAACTTAACGCCACACTGCACATTGCATATATACTTCCACTGAAGAGGCTGAAGTAGGCTTTTATCCATCAGAAGTGACAATATTCAGTTGTGAAGGGTTCAGTTAGAATGTTGCTGAAAAGAGAGACAAAACTTTCCATCTTGCATTCATCCGGACAGATGCAAGAATGCCAAATTTCAAAGGCAACAACAACTTATAAGAACAAAGAACAAAGAAAATAACAGCACAGGAACAGGCCCTTCGGCCCTCCAAGCCTGCACCGACCATGCTGCCCGACTGAACTAAAACCCCCTACCCTTCTGGCGACCATATCCCTCTGTTCCCATCCTATTCATGTATTTGTCCAGACGCCCCTTAAAAGTCACTACCGTATCTGCTTCCACTACCGCCCCCGGCAACGAGTTCCAGGCACTCACCACCCTCTGTGTAAAAAACTTGCCTCGCACATCTCCTTTAAACCTTGCCCCTCACACCTTAAACCTGTGCCCCGTAGTAATTGACTCTTCCACCCTGGGGAAAAAGTTTCTGACTATCCACTCTGTCCATGCCCCTCATAATCTTGTAGACATATGCCCCTATAAGAACATTAGAACATAAGAAATAGGAGCAGGAGTAGGCCATCTAGCCCCTCGAGCCTGCCCCGCCATTCAATAAGATCATGGCTGATCTGAAGTGGATCAGTTCCACTTACCCGCCTGATCCCTTACCGATCAGGAATCCATCTATCCATGATTTAAACATATTCAACAAGGTAGCCTCCACCACTTCAGTGGGCAGAGAATTCCAGAGATTCACCACCCTCTGAGAGAAGAAGTTTCTCCTCAACTCTGTCCTAAACTGACCCCTCTTTATTTTGAGGCTGTGCCCTCTAGTTCTAGTTTCCTTTCTAAGTGGAAAGAATCTCTCCACCTCTACCCTATCCAGCCCCTTCATTATCTTATAGGTCTCTATAAGATCCCCCCTCAGCCTTCTAAATTCCAGCGAGTACAAACCCAATCTGCTCAATCTCTCCTCATAATCAACACCCCTCATCTCTGGTATCAACCTGGTGAACCTTCTCTGCACTCCCTCCAAGGCCAATATGTCCTTCCGCAAATAAGGGGACCAATACTGCACACAGTATTCCAGCTGCGGCCTCACCAATGCCCTGTACAGATGCAGCAAGACATCTCTGCTTTTATATTCTATCCCCCTTGCGATATAGGCCAACATCCCATTTGCCTTCTTGATCAGCTGTTGCACCTGCAGACTGGGTTTTTGCGTCTCATGCACAAGGGCCCCCAGTTTCCTTTGCACAGCAGCATGTTGTAATTTTTTTCCATTTAGATAATAACGCAATTTGCTATTATTTCTTCCAAAGTGAATAACCTCGCATTTGTCAACGTTATACTCCATCTGCCAGATCCTCGCCCACTCACTCAGCCTGTCCAAATCTCTCTGCAGACCTTCTACGCCCTCCACACGATTCACTTTTCCATTTATCTTTGTGTCATAAACTTGTAGACTTAAATGAGGAAAGGGTACTGATTGGTTGGAAAGTCAAGTCTGGTTGCTCGAGGCATTGCCATGGAGAATGTACCAGAGAACTGTTGTCCCCCAGGCCTTTATTCAAAAAAGGTGCAATACTGGGACAGGTTCTGCATCTGAATATATGTAGTCCCTAGCAAGCGTAAGTGAGTTAAATTGCAAGCCTGTCTGGTAGTCTTGAGGTGGTTATTAGTGTAATTTTTAGCACACTTGGGATTGTTCAGTTCGTGCTGCCCCATCTAATGTTGGCCATAACATTTTGAGTTTTTTTTAAGTGATACTCAAGTTCTGTATTACCGAGGTTCTGTTCGGTTAAACAAGAAGAAAGGTTGGAATGTAACTGCAATTCATGCTGGCAGGATTTTCCCATCCCGCTGCAGTGAATGGAGATTTGGCTGGGCGCCAAATTCTCCGACCTCGCTGCAGTGGGAGCGTGGCGTGATCGGCCGGTAGGATCGCGTTCCAGGATTCTCAAAGGCCGATTAAATATTCTCTTCCTTCCAGGAAATAAAAAATCGAAGCCACTTAATAACTTGAGCACATAATAGCTTAACGCATCCATCATATCATTTGCTGCCTCACTCATGACATTGCCACAATTTTAGATGTAAATGTGGTCACAAAACAGGCAGAAATCAGCAATGAAAGAATGAGAAACAAGATCGATACCGAGGAGGATGGGTAATCAGCCCAACTCGCCTCATTAGGTGCGTTGGCCGTGCTAAATTCTCCCTCAGTGTTCCCGAACAGGAGTGTGTCGACTAGGGGAATTTCACAGTAACTTCATTGCAGAGTTAATGTTAAAGCCTACTTGTGACTAATAAATAAACTTTATTTTATTAGTTATATTATTATTTTTATTATTTGTTTTAAACCTTAGGGGCACAGTGGTTAGCATTGCTGCCTCACTGCGCCAGGGACCCGGGTCCGATTCCCGGCTTGGGCCACTGTCTGTGTGGAGTCTGCACGTTCTCCCCGTCTCTGCGTGGGTTTCCTCCGGTTTCCTCCCACAGTCTGAAAGACGTGTTGGTTAGGGTGTATTGACCCGAACACGTGCCGGAGTGTGTGGGGAATTTCACAGTAACTTCATTGCAGTGTTAATGTAAGCCTTGCTTGTGACTAATAAATAAACTTTAACCTTTTATCAGTTTAAGAAAACCAACTATACCTCCACAACGGCGTCAACTATCCATTAACGCAGTGGTTTTGCCTAAACTACCCTAACCAAATATTCATTCCAACATTACTTTGCATGGAAAAGACTCTGAGCATCAATCCTAAATTGTCCTACTTCCATGGTTACCTTGGAAACTTGCTCCGAATTTACTTCTTTCCCTCTTCCTAATCTCTGGAATTCTTTTTCCAAAACTCCTGAACCTTCCTCTTCCCCTTTTAAAATCTCTCTTCAGGACTTCTCCCCTGTGACTAAGCACTGGGTCCTTGCCTTGAATATATCCCTTCCTCACTCCGCTTTGTGCGCATCTCTGTGAGGCACCTTGGGGTATTCTTTTGATGTTAAATGCACGGTGTTACACTCCTCCACTATCTCCTTGTAAGACTGAACAGGTCAAGGCTCACCTTCCTCATGCTTCAGTTCGCTAGGATGTCATCCCACATCCGTTGCAGCACATAAAGTTCATTTATTTGCCACAAGTAGGCTGACATTAACAATGCAATGAAGTTACTGTGAAAATCCCCTAGTCGCCACGCTCCTGTTCGGGTACACTGAGGGAGAATTTAGCATGGCCAATCCACCTAACCAGCACGTCTTTCGGACTGTGGGAGGAAACCGGAGCACCCGGAGGAAACCCACGCAGACACGGGGAGAACGTGCAGACTCCGCACAGACAGTGACCCAAGCCGGGAATCGAACCCGTGTCCCTGGCGCTGTGAGGCAGCAGTGCTAACCACTGCACCACCGTGCCACATTCCTGATCACAACAACCCACTGTGTAATAAATGGCTTCCTCATGTCACCTCAGGTTCTTCTTTTCCCCCCACCGAGGTTTGCATGCGCCGCTTATGCTTTGGTCAAAAGTACTGGTCTGATGAAACAGACCGGAAGTTTATTTATTAGTCACAAGCAGGCCCACACCAACACTGCAATGAAGCTACTGCGAAAATCCCCCAGTCGCCACACTCTGGGCACACCGAGGGAGGATTTAGCATGGTCAATCCTCCCAACTAGCACGTCCCTCGGATTGAGGGAGGAAACCAGAGCACCCGGAGGAAACCCACATGCAGACACGGGGAGAACGTGCAGACTCCGAACATACAGCGACCGGAGCTGGGAATCGAACTCGTGTCCCTGGCGCTGTGAGGCAGCAGTGTGAACGAAATGACACCCGGTATTGTACAAATTTCAGAGATAAAAGAAAGATTTCATCCACTGGGGGCCAATATTAAGCTGATCTTTCTCTCCACCCTATCTGTAACTGCGACGCTATATTCTGCACCCTCTCCTTTCCTTCTCCCCTGTGTACTCTATGAAGGGACTTGCATCGAGCCTTTCGCGATCTCCAGGCATCCCTTAAGTGATGGCCGCCCTCAGTCTTGTTCCTGACAACATGAATCAATTGGGTGATGATTGAGAAGGATTACTCCAGTTTCTTGCTGTATGTGATGTGTATTTAGAATGATTATGGTATTTTTGCCCCCTCACCACCCCTCCGTGTAGGGGAAAAGAAACCTAAACCTTGGGGCAAATGACACGACCGTGCATTTACCTGATGAATGTTTTTATTCATGTAATGAGCCTGTAACAGGTATGAATCATTCAGCAAAGCCATTTGTAACAATAATTATTAAAAAGGCAGCTGTATTTTATGGAAATCCAGCATTGGATGTTCATAAATTGTTAAAGACGGTTACAGCAGGCTATGGTAGCAATATATCTGAATCAGTGGTTTTGGCATTTATTTTAATTATTACAGGAGTCTCTATCCATCAGGCTGATGCTAAAGGCGTAATTCTAACTGCTCATTCCATTTAAAGCCCAGGCCATTTTATGTGCGAGGGTTTAGCCACGTGAGATAGAAAATGGCCCAGAATGATTCCGTTTTTAGGAGCTTGGAGCTTGCAGTATATTGGATACTGCGGCTGGATTCAAAGCAAAAATGACACATTTAACATGAGACACTGCGGAGTTTCATTAAGCCCTCTGGATATTCCTGCCTGGATCAAACTCTTGCTATGAGCTGGCTTAGGCTGGTCCAAGCTGAGGTTGTGAGGAGGGATTGCGCTGACTTTGCAATCAGTAAACTAAGCGATTTGATTGATGTTCTCAGGACGCGAAGGGGAACAGCGAGGGTGAGAGAGAAATGTCTCCCACTGGTTGGGGAGGGCTCGGACTGGGGGCATCGTCTAAAAATCTGAGCTAAATGTTCTCAGGGGTTAAATGAAGGAACACTTGCCCGCACAAAGGATGATGGGAGTTTGGAACTCTCTTCCACAAACTGCCATTGATAGAATCCCCTACAGTGCAGAAGGAGGCCATTCGGCCCATCGAGTCTGCACCAACAACATTCCCACCCAACTCCTATCCCTATAACTACCTCATTGAATGTTTTTAAGGCAAGGATAGATACATTTTTGAACAGTAAAGGAATTAAGAGTTATGGTGAGCGGGAGGGTAAGTGGAGCTGAGTCCACGAAAAGATCAGCCATGAGCAGGCTTGAGGGGCCAGATGGCCTACTCCTGCTCCTAGTTCTTATGTTCCCCTACGTATTTACCCTGCTAATCCCCCTGACACTAAGGGAGAATTTAGCAAGGCCAATCCGCCTAACCTGCACATCTTTGGACTTTAAGGGGGAATTTAACATGACCAATCCACCTAACCTGCACATCTTTGGACTTTAAGGGGGAATTTAACATGACCAATCCACCTAACCTGCACATCTTTGGACACTAAGGGGAAATTTAGTGTGGCCAATCCACCTAATCTGCACATCTTTGGACACTAAGGGGCAATTTAGCATGGCCAATCCACCTAACCTACACATCTTTGGAGTGTGGGAGTGATGCGCTATTCAGACATGAGGCTTGAAGCTCAGTAAATGAAAGGCTTTTATTTACTGTTAACGAAGCTACCAGAACTTATATACACTATCCCAGACTGAAGGGGTCCCAGCCAGAGCAGGGACTCTTATACCTCTCCCAGGAGGCGGAGCCCAACTGGGATGTGCCACAACACTACAGTACAAAGGTGTAACAACCCCACCCTAACCCAACAGCAACAATAGCACAACCCAACAGTAACATATGTACATCCTTGTAGTCCTGGCCAGCCCCTGGCTCAGCACTATCCAGTGGGAACCAACGATGGTTCACCACAGGGAGGAAACCCACGCAGACACGGGGAGAAGGTGCAGACTCCACACAGACAGTGTCCCAAGCTGGGAATCGAACCCAGGTCCCTGGCGCTGTGAGGCAGCAGTGCTAACCACTGCTCCACCGTGCCGATTGATGCTTGATCGATTGTTAATTTGAAAACTGAATCAGTCGATTTTTGGTTGCCAAACTTGTTAAGGGATATGGGGAAAGTTAGGAAAATGAAGTTAGGTAACATATCAGTCGTTATCCCATTGACTGCTGGGACAGGCTGAAGGGGCCGAATGGCCTCCCCCGTTCCTAAATAAGTGAACTCGGCCAATCGGAAGTGGTGCAGGAATTGAGCCTCTTCTCTAAGTCTGCAGCAATCCCATCCCCTCAGGTCGCCACTTACCTTCTGCTCTCACCTTGTCTTCTTTGCCCTTGTCATTGAACAGAACACAACTTTTTCAGCTGCTGTCTTTGAATAATGTCTGCATTCTATTTCAACTTCCCTTTTCTCTCTCGTTTTGCCCCAGTCTGCTGCGCAACTTGATTCTTAATCCCGGCAGCGCACTTGCACAGGAGATATTTTCCGATGTTGTGCCATTCGAGAGATCAGGTATGCCAGTTTTGTACAAAGAAAGTAGCTCTCTCTGCCTTTAGCACTTCGCATGGACTTGAGATAAATGCTTTTTTGTTGGGGGGTAGGGGGAAGATATTTTACAATTAAAGGCTCTCATTTCATAGAATCCCTACAGTGCAGAAGGAGTCCATTTGGCCCATCGAGTCTGCACCGACCCACCCAGGCCCTATCCCCAGGCATTTATGTTAGCTAGTCTCCCTGACACTAAGGGGCAATTTTGCACAACCAATCCACCTAACCCGCACATCTTTGGACTGTGGGAGGAAACCCACGCAGACACGGGGAGAATGTGCAAACTCCACATAAACAGTGACCCAAGGCCGGGAATCGAACCCGGGACCCTGGCGCTGTGAGGCAGCAGTGCTAACCCACTGTGCCACCGTGCCGCCCCACTCTCTGCATCTTCATCTCTCCTAGAATGAAGCAAATGCACCATCAGGCTTTAAGTGTAATGTGTACAGCATGATCAGTATGCCAGAATCATACCTTAAGATTTATTAGCCGATTTTCCAAGAAGCAGCAGTATTTCATAGATTAATCCGCCGAGGCTTCAACGTAACCATCAATGTAGATAAATTCACATTATTAATAAACCTTTTCTGCTTAGGGTATAAATTTAGAAAGGAATTATTGCCATTTATCTGCATTATGTTTGAAAATATTTCCTTGAGCTGTCTTGGCTCTGAGGTCGCGAAGGACTAGAAAAGACTTGCAAGTGGCCAACCATGAGTTGAAGAGGGAGCTAATGACGAGACAAGACTGTGGGTCCTCTTGGGAAAGATGCAGTATGTTTAACTCTGGGAATGAATATGTTCCAGGTCATTTCCTTTATTGTGTTGTAATAGAGGGTTTGAACACTGCCACTTTTGTTCTTCCACTGAACTAATGTTAGGAGAAAGGACTAACATGAAGATGAAGCTTCATATGCCAGTGGATTATTTCCCCCACTGATGTTCGTGAACAAAGGAATTTATGGCCCTCTGTGCCAGTTGGATTGGAATCCATTCCAATGCTCTCCCACCTTGCAGCCTTTAAACCTGAGCATATCCCAAACTTTGCTGCCTGTATCCTACTCCACACCAAATCCTTCACACCCACGTGCTCACTGACCTATACTGGCTACCACTCCAGCAATGCACGGTAGCACAGTGGTTAGCACTGCTGCCTCACAGCGCCAGGGACACGGGTTCGATTCCCGGCTTGGGTGACTGTCTGTGTGGAGTTTGCACGTTCTCCCCGTGTCTGTGTGGGTTTCCTCCAGGTGCTCCGGTTTCCTCCCACACTCCAAAGATGTGCGGGTTAGGTTAATAAGTCCTCGGAGGCAGAAGTCCCTTCACCAAATTCCCTTTATTTACAAGTCTGACAACAGCGTACAGAGTGTTTTCAGTTCGCAGTCTACACTAGGAGCGCCAGAGGAACTGGCACGCCTGGTTAAATGCAAAGCAAGAGGCTCCCTGATTGGCCCATCAATTTGCCCTCTTAATCAGAGAGTTCATATTCTAACAGGCCCACCTCAATTGCCTGATTAAAGTCATTATAACTGGCCATGCTAAATTGACCCTAGTGTCAGGGGGATTAGCAGGGTAAATGTGTGGGATTGTGGTCGGTGCAGACTCAATGGGCCGAATGGCCTCCTTCTGCACTGTAGGGATTCTATGATTCTATGGATTCTATGAACGCTTCAGTTTAAAAATTCTTACAAATGCCTCCATTTGGCTCTCGCCCCTGCTCCAGCCCCGAGATCTCGGCACTCCTCCAATTCTGGCCTCTTGCCCATCCCAAATCTTCGTCGCTCCACCTTTGGCAGCCCTGCCCTCAGCTGCCCAAGTTCTAAACTCTGGAATTCCCTCCATAAACCTCTCCGCTTCTTTCTCGCCTCCTTTAAGAAGCTCCTTTGCACTTTGACTAAACCCCTGTCCGAATATCCACTTATGCAGCTCAGTGTCAAATTTTGAGTGATAATTCTTCCTCTGAATCACCTCGGGGAGGGGGGGAGGGGGGGGGGGGTTTAACTTGGTGAAAGCCGCAACATAAATGCAAGTTGTTGTTGTAGGCCTGACCGATGGTATGTTGATGGCCAACAAGATGATTTTGGTGAGTTTCCATCCAGTTCCTCGTGTGGATGGGCAGATCAATGGCCCATTAAGCTGTTGTATGAACAAAGAACAAAGAACAAAGAAAGTTACAGCACAGGAACAGGCCCTTCGGCCCTCAAAGCCTGCACCGACCATACTGCCCGACTGAACTAAAACCCCCGACCCTTCCGGGGACCATATCCCTCTATTCCCATCCTATTCATGTACTTATCAAGACGCCCCTTAAAACTCACTATCGTATCTGCTTCCACTACCTTCCCCCGGCAGCGAGTTCCAGGCACCCACCACCCTCTGTGTAAAAAATCTGCCTCGTACATCTCCTTTAAACCTTGCCCCTCGCACCTTAAACCTGTGCCCCCGAGTAATTGACTCTTCCACCCTGGGAAAAGGCTTCTCACTATCCACTCTGTCCATGCCCCTCATAATCTTAAAGTTTATTTATTTATTAATCACAAGTAGGCTTACATTAACACTGCAATGAAGTTACTGTGAAAATTCCCTAGTCACCACACTCCTGTTCGGGTACACTGAGGGAGAATTTAGCATGGCCTATGCACCTAACCAGCACATCTTTCGGACTGTGGGAGGAAACCGCAGCACCTGGAGGAAACCCACGCAGACACGGGGAGAACGCGCAGACAGTGACCCAAGCCGGGAATCGAACCTGGGTCCCTGGTGCTGTGAGGCAGCAGTGCTAACCACTGTGCCGCCCCTCGTAGACTTCTATCAGGCCGCCCCTCAACCTCCGTCATTCCAGTGAGAACAAACCAAGTTTCTCCAACCTCTCCTCATAGCTAATGCCCTCCATACCAGGCAACATCCTGGTAAATCTTTTCTGTACCCTCTCCAAAGCCTCCACATCCTTCTGGTAGTGTGGCGACCAAAGTGCGGCCTAACTAAGAAATCATAGAAACCCTACAGCACAGAAAGAGGCCATTTGGCCCATCGAATCTGCACCGACCACAATCCCACCCAGGCCCTACCCCCATATCCCTACATATTTACCCACTAATCCCTCTAACCTACGCATCTCAGGACACTGAGGGCAATTTTAGCATGGCCAATCAACCTAACCCGCACATCTTTGGACTGTGGGAGAAAACCGGAGCACCCGGAGGAAACCCACGCAGACACGAGGAGAATGTGCAAACTCCACACAGACAGTGACCCAAGCCGGGAATCGAACCCAGGTCCCTGGAGCTGTGAAGCAGCAGTGCTAACCACTGTGCTACCGTGCCACCCTGGTTCTATAAAGCCTCATGGTGGAGGAATTTTCCATGATTGAGCCTTTCTAATGGCCTTTTACAGACAGTTAAAACAAATGTTTCATAAATTAATCAACTTTTCAGTGAACTAAATCTTGCACCCTTTACTCATGCAATGAGTATGATTGTGTACACAAGGACTAAATGCCTCTTAGTTCTGGCATAACACACTGGAGATTACATTATATTTTTCCCACAATATCACTGGATTTTACCTTGTAAAACGATAAATGATATATAAGACAAGTGCATTCAGGCTAAAACTCATAGTAGGATTTATTTGCAAGTAAAATATTGCACGGAAGCAGTAATGCACTGCATTGAACTTGTCATACAATGATTAACATAGAACATAGAACATAGAACATTACAGCGCAGTACAGGCCCTTCGGCCCTCGATGTTGCGCCGACCAGTGAAACCAATCTAAAGCCCCTCTAATCTACACTATTCCAATATCATCCATATGTTTAGCCAATAACCATTTGAATGCTCTTAATGTTGACGAGTCCACCACTGCTGCAGGCAGGGCATTCCACGCCCTTACTACTCTCTGAGTAAAGAACCTACCTCTAACATCTGTCCTATATCTCTCACCCCTCAATTTAAAGCTATGTCCCCTTGTGCTAGCCAACACCATCCGAGGAAAAAGGCTCTCACTGTCCACCCTATCTAATCCTCTGATCATCTTGTATGCCTCTATTAAGTCACCTCTTAACCTTCTTCTCTCTAACGAAAACAACCTCAAGTCCCTCAGCCTTTCCTCATACGATCTTCCCACCATACCAGGCAACATCCTGGTAAATCTCCTCTGCACCCTTTCCAATGTATCCACATCCTTCCTATAATGCGGTGACCAGAACTGTACGCAATACTCCAAATGCGGCCGCACCAGAGTTTTGTACAGTTGCAGCATGACCTCCTGGCTCCGAAACTCAGTCCCTCTACCAAAATAAAAGCTAACACACCGTACGCCTTCTTAACAACCCTATCAACCCTTTACATCAGTAAAGGGTTCAAATCTCTATTTCTGAAACACATTTTTACACAGTTTTTGGATGAAACAATCTTTTAATAGACCTTCAAAGATGCTATGTTGTACATGGACACTGTGATTTCTGTGTTGGTCCCCAAAGCTTGAGTGTTGGAGTCAGGAACTGGACATACCCACAGATTACTGGGTAACAACTGTATCAGTTGTCTTTCTGGTCACGAATGCAGCTTTAACTATTCTATTCACATCAAATATTTCTTTAAAATTGAAAAACTAGCAAGATACGACCTCAGCAGGAATGCTGTGTCTAATTCTGGACACCAAACAGTCGAAAGATGTCAAGTCCTTGGAGGAGACTTCCCAAAATGATCCCAGGTTTGAGGGAGTTTTGCGGAGAGTCTGGAGAAGCTGGAATCTTTTTCCTCAGAGCAGAGAAGGCTAAGAGGAAGTTGAATAGAGATGTTCAAAATCATGAGGGGTTTTGATAGATTCGATAGAGAAAAGCAGGAGCATTGGCTGCCAAAAGACATGGATTGAAGATAATATGCAAATGCGGCAGAGGGGAGGTGAAGAGTGGAATTCCCGCATCCTGCTCTCGGCCAGTTTGGTGCTGGGTGGGCACAGAGGATCTGGCAAGAGCCAAAAAGTCGGAAACCCGTCAGCTCGCACTTTTCCAAATGGCGCGTTAATGGCGGGTTGGTCTGCCTACTGGTTGGTGGCATGAATGCCATTAGCATTCATTTGCTCATTAATGAATGCCCAGGAAAACAGCTGCCCGCTGGTGTCTTGCCTCACATCATCAGGTAATCAAGATTGGCATCAAGAGTGGCGTGGACAAGGTGGTCCTCAGTTCACCAGAGACTCCAGGGTGAGTGCTATAAAGTCTTTCTGTCACAGTGCTGTGCTGCTCCTGATGCACTGTTCACCACTCTGCCGGGGCAGACCAGTTCCTGCCCTCCATTCAGACCAGTTCCTGCCCTCCATCAGACTGGTTCCTGCCCTCCATCCCCATGCCAAGCTGCTCTTCATGAACAGCACGGTGCTGCTGGACCAATGGACCCTCCGTGTCACCGTCTCGGATCAGTACCGTGCTGGGGTTGGAGAGTACAGGGGTCTCCTTGTCCCCTGGTGCCACACCAGTGTCTATCTGGACAGCACCGTGCTACTGAACCCATGGACCCTCCAGTGTCACTGTCTCGGATCAATGCTGTGCCTGGGGTTGGGGAGTACAAGGGTCTTATTGTCCACTGGTACCACACCAGTGTCTATCTGGACAGCACGGCGCTGTGGGACTCATGACCCTCCTGTGTCACCGTCTTGGATCAGTGCTGTGCCTGGGGTTGGGGAGTACAGGGGTCTCCTTGTCCCCCGGTGCCACACCAGTGTCTATCTGGACAGCACCGTGCTGTGGGACTCACGCAGCCACCACAACAGAGGTCTGAAGTTCAACCGGGAGTGGAGTGTGAGGTGAGGCCGGGGGTGTGGCCTAATAAAGACAAGGGGGCAATGTGGAAGGAGGGCTGTGTGAGGATGGGGGTTAAGAGGACAGGCAGAGGGGCAAGGATGAAGAAGACAAACAATGGAAGGCAGAGGGAAGACTGAGGGGAGGGAATCTGGCCCCCGACAAGGCAGCGTGAAAAGCTCACAAACAAGGGGGTCAAAGGGATAGCACATTATTTACTGGGAGGGGATGGATGAAGACTCCAGAGGCATTGGGCAGAGGTAAAAGTGGGGCATGGGCTCCTTGCAGGGGATGGACTCGGTGGTGGTGGAGGTTGAATTGAGGAACAGACTTCTTCCTTTTCCCTCTGGGTTGCTGCCATCCTACACGGTCTGGTGAAGACGGGGCTGGAGAGAGTGATGTGAGTGTGCTGGACTGGTGTTTAAATATGGTGCCGGAACCTTCAAACCCGTCAGCTGGGGGCGGGCAGACAAATCAGCTGCCGGCCTGTCCAGAGAGTCAAGGGGAACTCACCTGTGTATTATTAATGAGCTTCTGAGCGTAGAATCGGACGTGCGATCCCGCTATTCTGGTCGGTGAGACCAGCGCTGCCAGAGCCTCTCGCCAACGCACTTCGACTCAAAATGGAGGATTCCGCCTGAACGTTATTCCCTTTCATTCAGTGGTTTGCTATAATCGGGAATGTGCTGCCCAATAGGAAAGCAGATTCAATGGTAACTTCCAACAGGAAATTGGATCTCAACTTAAAAACAGAAGGATTTGCTACGAGCAGGGGAGTGGGATTGATTGGGTAACTCTTTCAGAATGCCAGACACACTGGGCTGAATAATTCTGTGATTCAGATCATCTTGTTACTATGCAAGTAGGGTTAGATGGTCAATAATACTGATGACTATCAGGCGAGTCAGTTGTAACCACTAAAAATACAGCGACGGCTGCTCTGTTGACTTGCACTCTATTCATTTGCCATCAGCGTGGTTTCATGTCCTCCACCGGAGGAAGCAGTGCTATTGGTGATGCAAAAGCAAATAATAATAGGCATTCAAGTCTCCAAACACATCTTCCAGGTGAAGCAGAGATTTACTTATTTATCAGTGTCACAAGTAGGCTTATATTAACACTGCAATGAAGTTACTGTGAAAATCCCCCAGTCGCCACACTCCTGTTCGGGTTCACTGAGGGAGAATTTAGCACGGCCAATGTACCTAACCCGCACGTCTTTTGGAGTGTGGGAGGAAACCGGAGCACCCGGAGGAAACCCACGCAGACACGGGGAGAACGTGCAGACTCCACACAGACAGTGGCCCGAGCCGGGAATTGAACCCGGGTCCCTGGTGCTGTGAGGCAACAGTGCTAACCACTGTGCCACCGAGCCGCCCTAAGGAAATGTGTCAATCAAACACTGGAGGGGATACTTGGATTACTTGTACTTATTTGAATTTAGTATAATGTATTTTCTGCGTGCAATGTGGTGTTCTCTAAATTGGGCAGACGGAGTGACCTCTTTGCGGAACACCTTCGCTCAGTCTGCAAGCATGACCCCCGACCTTCCGGTTGATTGCCATTTCAATTCACCATCTTACTTTCGCACTCACATTTCGGTCTTCACTCTATTGCAATATTCCAGTGAAGCCCAATACAAACTGGAGGAACAACATCCCATCTTCCGAATAGCACTTCACAGCATTCCGGACTCAATATTGAGTTCAACAACCTCAGACTATGAATCCTGTCCTCCCTTTTCATTTTCTCCCGCTCAAGTGCCTGTCTGTAACTTGTTCTCATGTTTTTGCTTTCAGACAGTGCTGACCTTTATACTGCTATTAACACATTCTGCTGCTTTGCTTTCAGACAGTGCTGACCTTTATTCTGCTATTAACACATTCTGCTACTTTGCTTTCAGACAGTGCTGACCTTTATTCTGCTATTAACACATTCTGCTACTTTGCTTTCAGACAGCACTGACCTTTATTCTGCTATTAACACATTCTGCTGCTTTGTTTTCAGACAGTGCTGACCTTTATTCTGGTATTAACACATTCTGCTGCTTTGCTTTCAGACAGTGCTGACCTTTATTCTGCTATTAACACATTCTGCTACTTTGCTTTCAGACCGCACTGACCTTTATTCTGCTATTAACACATTCTGCTACATTGCTTTCAGACAGCACTGACCTTTATTGTTCTCTTTACACCTATTCTGAACTAAAGCCTGAGGCATTAATAGCATCATTACCACTCTCTTTGTCTTGTGTTCCATGACATATTGTCATTTCATCTCCTCTGCCCTCTGGCCTATCCCGACCTTCTATTTATTCCAACTGCCCCTCCCCCTTTTCCAACAGGCTAAACCTCATCACGTTTCTCCCTCTCTCCAGTTCTGAAGAAGTCACATTGGACTTGAAACGATACCTCTGTTTCTCTCCCCACAGATGCTGCCAGACCTGCTGAGTTTTTCCAGCGCTTTCTGTTTTAAATTCATATTTCCAGCAGTATTTGCTTTCACGACAATAATCATTCTATTGAAACACTGATAACACTGTGATAGCGTGATGGAACAAAATGCAAGTGGAAGGTTGGTGGGGGTGTACTGCACTTTTATCCTGAACTAATGCATCATCGGATAAAATAATGCCCTGTCAAATCGTTGTTTGGGCGTACAGAACTAAAGTATTCCTAAATAATAGAATCCCTACAGTACAGAAGAAGGCCATTCGGCCTATCGTGTCTGTACCGGCCACAATCTCACCCAGGCCCTATTCCCGTAAACGTCATTTACCCTAGCTAATCCCCTGGACACTAGGGTCAATTTAGCACAGCCAATCCATCTAACCTACACATCTTTGGACACAAAGGGGCAATTTAGCATGGCCAATCCATCTAACCTACACATCTTTGGACACTAACGGGCAATTTAGCATGGCCAATCCATCTAACCTACACATCTTTGGACACTAAGGGGCAATTTAGCATGGCCAATCCACCTAACCAACACATCTTTCGACATTAAGGGGCAATTTAGCATGGCCAATCCACCTAACGTACACATCTTTGGACATTAAGGGGCAATTTAGCATGGCCAATCCACCTAACTGACACATCTTTGGACACTAAGGGACAATTTAGCATGGCCAATCCACCTAACCTGCACATCTTTGGACATTAAGGGGCAATTTAGCATGGCCAATCCACCTAACCTACACATCTTTGGACACTAAGGGGCAATTTAGCGTGGCCAATCCACCTAACCTGCACATCTTTGGACACTAAGGGGCAATTTAGCATGCCCAATCCACCTAACCTGCATATCTTTGGACCATGGGAGGAAATCGGAGCACCCGGAGGAAACCCATGCAGACATGGGGAGAAAGTGTAGACGCCGCACATACTATGACCCGAGGCCGGAATCGAACCAGTGTCCCTGGCGTTGTGAGGCGCAGTAAGAAGTCTCACAACACCAGGTTAAAGTCCAACAGGTTTATTTGGCAGCACTAGCTTTCGGTTAGAATAGAATGCTGTGAGGCAGCAGTGCTAACGACTGTGCCACCGTGCCGCCGAGAGACAGTTGTGAAAGCTTTTCATCTTGCACCAAACAAGGCAGATTTTGCAAGAATACCAATTGTAAAGGGAAGGACAGTTTATTTTGCATGGGGAAAGAGTGCTTATAGGCAAGTGGACTTTGGTTGAAGCGTTGCTATGGATAATGCACCAGGGAGCTGTTAACTGCCGAGCTTTTGTTTAAATTTAAACCAGGCATGTCTACTTTGATTGATTAAGGCATTATCGTGAGGAATGAACCAGGGAATGGCTGTCCCTTTGACCAGTCCTTTGCAGACAGAAGGAGCATGTCCGGGCATTACGCCCTTTGCAACTAAACAAAAGCTTTGGGGGCAGCCATTCCCTGCTTCATTCCCTCTGGCAATGCTGTGACCAACATGTTTATTTGGGATCACGAGCTTTCGGAGCGCTGCTCCTTCATCAGGTGAGTGGAGACGTAGGTTTCAAAAACACGGCATATATAGACAGAGACACAATTGTAAGATAATGGTTGGAATGCGAGTCGTCTTTCGGGGTCTTGTCTGCTTTCTTCCATCTTTGTAGAAACTGGTTGATATGCACAATCTTCTTGGAGTTTTCGGAAAAGACTCGCAGTTCATGGGCAATTAGGGATGGGCAATCAATGCTGGCTCATAAAAAAAGGAACCTTGCTGGTCATAGAATCCCTACAGCACAGAAAGAGGCCATTCGGCCCATCGAGTCCACTCCGCCATGGCTGATATGCTCCTCATCCCCATTTTCCTGCCTTCTCCCATAACCCTTCAACCCATTCCCAATTAAAAATCTGTCTAACTCCTCCTTAAATGTACTCACTGTCCCAGCGTCCACCGCACTTTGGGGCAGCGAATTCCACAGATTCACAACCCTTTGGGAGAAGTAGTTTCTCCCCAACTCTGTTTTAAATTTGTTGCCCCTTATCCTAAGACCTCTCGTCCTAGAATGTCCCACAAGAGGAAGCATCCGCTCCGCGTCTACTTTATCCACACCTTTTATCATCTTGTAAACCTCAATTTGATCTTCCCTCATTCTTCTAAATTCCAGAGAGTATCGGCCTAAACTGTTCAATCTCTCTTCATACGACAAACCCCTCATCTCTGGAATCAATCCAGTGAACCTCCTCTGAACTGCCTCCAATCCCACTACATCTTTCCTCAAACACGGGGACCAAAACTGTGCACAATACTCCAGGTGCGCTCACAATAATACCATGATGAATTCAGCTACTGAGTCATTCGGAGGATCATCATTTTTTTGAGGAGGTGACAAAAGTGATTGACGAGGGAAGGGTTGTGGATGTTGTCTGCATGGACCTTAGTAAGGCATTTGACAAGGTCCCTCATGGCAGGCTGGTGCAAAAGGTTAAATCCACATGGGATCAGGGGTGAACTAGCGAGAAGGATTCAGAACTGGCTTGGCCACAGAAGACAGAGGGTAGCGGTGGAAGGATGTTTTTCTGAATGGAGGTCTGTAACTCGTGGTGTTCCGCAGGGATCAGTGCAGGGACCTCTGCTGTTTGTAATATATATAAATGATTTGGAAGAAAACGTAGCTGGTCTGATTCGCAAGTTTGTGGATGATACTAAGATTGGCGGAGTTGCGGATAGTGATGAAGATTGTCAGAGAATACAGCAGGATATAGATAGGCTGGAAAATTGGACAGAGAAACGGCGAATGGAATTTAATCCGGACAAATGTGAGGTGATGCATTTTGGTAGATCCAATTCAGGTGGGAGCTATAAAATAAATGGCAGAATAATCAGGAACACAGACACACAGAGATCTGGGAGTACAGGTCGACAGATCCTTAAAAGTGGCAGCACAGGTGGAAAAGGTGGTGAAGTAAGCATGTTTGCCTTCATCGACCGGGGCATCGAGTATAAAAGTTGACAAATTATGTTACAGTTATATAAAACGGTTAGGCCACATTTGGAATACTGTGTCCAATTCTGATCGCCACACTATCAGAAGGATGTGGAGGCTTTGGAGAGAGTGCAGAAAGGGTTTACCAGGATGTTGCCTGGTATAGAGGGTCTTAGCTATAAGGAGAGATTGAATAAACTGGGATTGTTGTCCCTGGAAAGATGGAGGCTGAGGGGGTGACCCGATAGAAGTTTATAAAATTATGAGGGGTATGGATAGGGTGAACAGTTGGAAGCTTTTTCCCAGGGCAGAAATGACAATTACAAGGGGGCACAAGTTCAAGATAAGGGGGGAAAGGTTCAGTGGAGATGTGCGGGGGATGTTTTTTACACAGAGGGTGGTGGGGGCCTGGAATGCACTGCCAAGTGAGGTGGATGAGGCAGATATGTTAGCGACATTTAAGACTTATCTGGATAGACACATGAACAGACGGGGAATAGAGGGATACAGGTGGTTGGTCTGGATAGGACAACGTGATCGGCACAGGCTTGGAGGGCCTGTTCCTGTGCTGTACTGTTCTTTGTTCTTTGTTATCAGGGGAAGATGGAGAAAATCTGTGTGCATCATTCGATCTCCAAATTCAATTACTGCCTTATAGGAACTGTGTACTACAATTAACATTATTGTCATTATTTATTGTTATTGATAGCTGAACTGTTGATGAGCAATCTGTTAAAAATGTTTTTCCTCAGAAAAAAATCTATATTTTATTGACCCACTTCCTCCCGAAGGGTTGCCTCGGCAGCCATTTTCAAACCGGGACTCTGAGTAGTATAGTCATTGTGTTTTGAGAGTGGAAATTTGAACATTAAAATACAGCATGTCCAAAATTGTTGAAAATGATATAAGTTATAGAACATAGAACATAGAACATAGAACATTACAGCGCAGAACAGGCCCTTCGGCCCACGATGTTGCACCGACCAGTTAAAAAAAAAACTGTGACCCTCCAACCTAAACCAATTTCTTTTCGTCCATGAACCTATCTACGGATCTCTTAAACGCCCCCAAACTAGGCGCATTTACTACTGATGCTGGCAGGGCATTCCAATCCCTCACCACCCTCTGGGTAAAGAACCTACCCCTGACATCGGTTCTATAACTACCCCCCCTCAATTTAAAGCCATGCCCCCTCGTGCTGGATTTCTCCATCAGAGGAAAAAGGCTATCACTATCCACCCTATCTAAACCTCTAATCATCTTATATGTTTCAATAAGATCCCCTCTTAGCCGCCGCCTTTCCAGCGAAAACAATCCCAAATCCCTCAGCCTCTCCTCATAGGATCTCCCCTCCATACCAGGCAACATCCTGGTAAACCTCCTCTGCACCCTCTCCAAAGCCTCCACATCCTTCCTGTAATGTGGGGACCAGAACTGCACACAGTACTCCAAGTGCGGCCGCACCAGAGTTGTGTACAGTTGCAACATAACGCTACGACTCCTAAATTCAATCCCCCTACCAATAAACGCCAAGACACCATATGCCTTCTTAACAACCTTATCTACTTGATTCCCAACTTTCAGGGATCTATGCACACATACACCTAGATCCCTCTGCTCCTCCACACTATTCAAAGTCCTCCCGTTAGCCCTATACTCAACACATCTGTTATTCCTACCAAAGTGAATTACCTCACACTTCTCCGCATTAAACTCCATCCGCCACCTCTCGGCCCAACTTTGCAACCTGTCTAAGTCTTCCTGCAAACTACGACACCCTTCCTCACTGTCTACCACACCACCGACTTTGGTGTCATCAGCAAATTTGCTAATCCACCCAACTATACCCTCATCCAGATCATTAATAAATATTACAAACAGCAGTGGCCCCAAAACAGATCCCTGAGGTACACCACTTGTAACCGCACTCCATGATGAATATTTACTATCAACCACCACCCTCTGTTTCCTATCCGCTAGCCAATTCCTGATCCAATTTCCTAGATCACCCCCAATCCCATACATCTGCATTTTCTGCAGAAGCCTACCATGGTGAACCTTATCAAACGCCTTACTAAAATCCATATATACCACGTCCACTGCCTTGCCCCCATCCACCTCCTTGGTCACTTTCTCAAAAAACTCAATAAGGTTAGTAAGGCACGACCTACCTGCCACAAAACCATGCTGACTATCACCTATCAATTCATTACTCTCCAAATAACTATAAATCCTATCCCTTATAATTTTTTCCAACATCTTGCCGACAACAGAAGTGAGACTCACCGGTCTATAATTCCCGGGGAAGTCTCTGTTCCCCTTCTTAAACAATGGGACAACATTCGCTAACCTCCAATCTTCTGGTACTATACCAGAGGCCAACGACGACCTGAAGATCAGAGCCAGAGGCTCTGCAATCACTTCTCTTGCCTCCCAGAGAATCCTTGGATAAATCCCATCCGGACCAGGGGATTTATCTATTTTCAGACCCTCCAGAATATCCTGCACATCCTCCTTATCAACTGTAATACTGTCTATTCTACTCCCCTGCAACCCAGTGTCCTCCTCAGCTATATTCATGTCCCCTTGCGTGAACACCGAAGAGAAATATTGGTTCAATGCTTCACCAATCTCCTCCGGTTCCACACATAACTTCCCTCTGCCATCTATAACTGGCCCTAAACTTGCCCTAACCAACCTTCTGTTCTTGACATACCTATAGAACGCCTTAGGATTCTCTTTAACCCTATCCGCCAAAGTCTTCTCATGTCCCCTTTTAGCCCTTCTAAGCTCGCTCTTCAACTCCCTCTTAGCCAATCTAAAGCTTTCTAGTGCACTACCCGAGTGCTCACGTCTCATCCGAACATAAGCCTCCTTTTTCTTTTTAACCAACAAAGAAACTTTTTTGGTGCACCACGGTTCCCTAGCCCTACCAATTCCTCCTTGCCTGACAGGGACATACCTATCACAGACTCGCAGTAGCTGCTCCTTGAAAAAACTCCACATGTCGGACGTTCCCAGTCCCTGTAATCTCCTAGTCCAACCTATGTTTCCTAATTCTCTCCTAATAGCCTCATAATTACCCTTCCCCCAGCTAAAACCACTGGCCCGAGGTTCATGCCTATCCCTTTCCATCACTAAGGTGAACGTAACCGAATTGTGGTTGGAAAGTTATGGTTGGAAAATATTAAAGGTACCATACTGGTGTTGGCGGGATGAAAGACATGACAATTTACTCACACCCAGAGCCAAGATCCAGCTATCAAGGTAACTGTATTATGCCAGCAGGAAGGCAACCCAGGTCTTACTCTCCCGAGAGACTTACACGAGTGCTGGAAACTTCTAATTATTTCTAGGTTTCTGTTGGACTTACACAATTTACACCTCTTGCAACCGTTTTGTTTAATACAAGCATGTACATTCGCAAGTTTCGATCTGTCAGGAGATGGTCTGGCCTCATACAATGATGCTAACTCACGCCTTCAGGTCTATCTGGGAATCGCTAGGCCAGGGACAATAGTACAGATTCACACCTTCCTGATCTACCGAAACTGCTCCGTTCAAGATAATTGTTTGATTCTGGCTGCAAGGGCTCCAAGACACAATAATATTCAGTCCAGAGTGTTTGAAGTTAGATCTCCACGTTCTCATCCAGTGAGCATTCTTTATTCTGTAGACGATAAGTCGTTTACTCACTGGCGGATCACATGGGCAGTGCTGATGGAAACAGTGGGGTCTTGCTGATGTGCGTGTCTTTCCAATCTTTGGGTTATGAATATCCTTCCCCGGTCTCTGATGGTTTGAATGCTATAGCTGCGAGATGCCTGCTTCATTGTCTGTGTGTTTGCTGATTGTAGACAAGAGTGTTTTTGGTGGGTTTGTCTCTGGCTGTGGGGTCTCTGTTATACTTAATTAAAAATGGATATCCATAACCCGGGGCACGATTTGTTTCCAGACAGCACTGTAATCCCCGAGTTACAAAGGCCTGCGGCCTAATTTGTGGTGCGTGGTTCCTCACGCACAACTGTTATCCATTTAGCATCTGTGGCCAGTTATGCACCAAGCTTTGTTTCAAACTAATTTTCCTCACTTTTGATGTGGTCCATTTACTTGGTGTGAAAGTTCCCTGATATTGTTTGAACTTGAAATTTATCCCGCATGAATGGTACTTTCAAGGTGAGCACTGAAGAAATATTGTCCACACCTGCTCACTGGAGAATTCAACATGAGCTTATTATTGTACCACCCTGCCTGTTGTCTTCCTTTTCTTGAAAAACAAGCTATTCCCGTCAACTCTGGCTATTGTAACCTTTTGCTCAGTTCATAATCTCGCAGGGAAAAATAATCCTTTCAAGTGAAGCTGTACAGCAAAGCTTCATGACTAGAATTCACTGATTATTGACACCAAGGCAAAAAAGAAAATTGGCAACATTAACACCACAGCAAAGAACTGCAGCGGTAAATTTTGAACTCGACAGCTTGGAGCGAGGCAGGAGTTGGAAGTAATAAAACTGGATGAAGGTTGTGCCCACTCATAGAGTTAGAGAGATTTACAGCATGGAAACCAGCCCTTTGGCCCAACTTGTCCATGCCGGCCCTTTTTTTTAACCACTAAGCTAGTCCCAATTGTCCGCACATGGCCCATATCCCTCTATACCCATCTTGCCCATGTAACTGTCTAAATGCTTTTTAAAAGACAAAATTGTACCCACCTCTACTACTACCTCTGGCAGCTTGTTCCATGATGTGAAGATGCCAGCGTCGGACTGGGGTAAGCACAGTAAGAAGTCTCACAACACCAGGTTAAAGTCCAACAGGTTTATTTGGCAGCACAAGTTTTCGGAGTCTCGCATTCCAGACACTCACCACCCTCTGTGTGAAAGAAATTGCCCCCCTGGACCCTTTTGTATCTCTCCCCTCTCACCTTAAACCTATGCCCTCTAGTTTTAGACTCCCCTACCTTTGGGAAAAGATATTGACTATCTAGCTGATCTGTGCCCCTCATTATTTTACAGACCTCTATAAGATCACCCCTCAGCCTCCTACGCTCCAGAGATTCATGGGATACACTTATGGGATTCAGCTGCCATTAAAAAACCACTCAAGCTTTCCCAGTATGGTTCCTGACAGTATCTGAACCCCTGAAACATGCTGCGGACTTGTAACATGCTCCTTGGCTATCTGCTGTTCTCCTGTTTGAGTCACTTGTTGGATCCAGGAATTTATACAGCTGATTTTTCACATTGTTGGAAATTGTCCAGTTTATGTTTTGGATTTGGTAGGTTTGATGTAATTTCTAGGGGAATTACAAGCTGGTGAGGTATATCCTATGTTACTGTCAGGGACCAAGCAATTGATCTGTCGCATTTCATTTAGCAGTTATGTTGCACTCATTATGCAATGTGTCCTGCATTATTAACATCTCAATACCATTATAGGGCTGGCCACCTCGTCCCTGTCTCTTCAATAAGTCAAGGAACTCACAGCTTCCAATTATACCAATTGTATTCATTGATTGCAAGATTTTCAATTATATTCGTAATAACGATGGAAAAGGAATAATCCATTTTGTGGCAATTACTGGCTACTTCATCAATAAAACTCTGCCGCGTTCTATGAAGGTGCAGGCACACTTAACCCCTGCCCGGCTCTCTGGGCTTTGTGGTTTCTGTTTGTTTGTGGCTATTTAAGATGGCCCAGCATCCGTGGCTTCAGTATCGGGCGGCACGGTAGCACAGTGGTTAGCACTGCTGCTTCACAGCTCCAGGGACCTGGGTTCGATTCCCGGCTTTGGTCACTGTCTGTGTGGAGCTTGTACATTCTCCTCGTGTCTGCGTGGGTTTCCTCCGGGTGCTCCGGTTTCCTCCCACAGTCCAAAGGTGTGCGGGTTAGTTTGATTGGCCAGGTTAAAAATTGCCCCTTAGAGTCCTGAGATGCGTAGGTTAGAGGGATTAGCAGGTAAATATATGGGGGTAGGGCCTGGGTGGGATTGTGGTCGGTGCAGACTCGATGGGCCGAATGGCCTCCTTCTGCACTGTAGGGTTTCTATGATGATCACATCAACAGATTGTCAAGTCTCTGAATCCAATCAATCATGATGCCGTTCAACCTTCAAGATTAAAATCCAACTCCCAGAGCATTCCTGAGAGTCGAGGGAAAGCTTGCCGATGCACTCAAGTGATCACGAAATGCGTAGGCTTGACAAAGGCCATTCAGCCCATCTCTCCAGAGCACTCCTTGGATTGCTATTTGTTCCTCAAATGATTCCGGGATTTTTTCAACCGCCACCTTTAGGAGTCCATTCCGAGTATTGATCACGGCTGGGGAGATGTATCCTCAGATTAAATCTAAAGTTGCCTCCTACTGTTCTAAAGTACTACTCTCGGTTGACTTTTTCCATATTATTTGCTACCTTTTGTACCTCCAGAAGATCACCCCTCAGAAGCCACTTTTCCAGCTTTAGGGGCCCTAATTTCTCCCATCTTTTATCACAACTTAGATACCTGACTCTCATGGGGAGGTGATGGCCTAGTGGTATTATCGCTGGACTATTAATCCAGAACTCAGCGAATGTTCTGGGGACCCGGGTTCGAATCCCACCACAGCAGATGGTGGAATTTGAATTTAATAAAAAATATCTGGAATTAAGAATCTACTGATGACCATGAAACCATTGTCGGAAAAACCCATCTGGTTCACGAATGTCCTTTCGGGAAGGAAATCTGCCATCCTTACCCGGTCTGGCCTACATGTGGCCATGATGTGGAGATGCCGGCGTTGGACTGGGGTAAACACAGTAAGAAGTTTAACAACACCAGGTTAAAGTCCAACAGGTTTATTTGGTAGCAAAAGCCACACAAGCTTTCGGAGCTCTAAGCCCCTTCTTCAGGTGAGTGGGAATTCTGTTCACAAACAGAGCATATAAAGACACAGACTCAATTTACATGAATAATGGTTGGAATGCGAATACTTACAACTAATCAAGTCTTTAAGAAACAAAACAATGTGAGTGGAGAGAGCATCAAGACAGGCTAAAAAGATGTGTATTGTCTCCAGACAAGACAGCCAGTGAAACTCTGCAGGTCCACGCAACTGTGGGGGTTACAAATAGTGTGACATGAACCCAATATCCCGGTTGAGGCCGTCCTCGTGTGTGCGGAACTTGGCTATTAGTTTCTATCAGCACACTATTTGTAACCCCCACAGTTGCGTGGACCTGCAGAGTTTCACTGGCTGTCTTGTCTGGAGACAATACACATCTTTTTAGCCTGTCTTGATGCTCTCTCCACTCACATTGTTTTGTTTCTTAAAGACTTGATTAGTTGTAAGTATTCGCATTCCAACCATTATTCATGTAAATTGAGTCTGTGTCTTTATATGCTCTGTTTGTGAACAGAATTCCCACTCACCTGAAGAAGGGGCTTAGAGCTCCGAAAGCTTGTGTGGCTTTTGCTACCAAATAAACCTGTTGGACTTTAACCTGGTGTTGTTAAACTTCTTACTACATGTGGCTCCAGAGCCACAGCAATGTGGTTGACTCGCAACTGCCCTCGGGCAACTAGGGATGGGCAATAAATGCTGGCCCAGCCAGCGACGCCCATGTCCCACGAATGAATTTTTAAAAATCTGATCTTGGAGATTAACCTTGTGTATTTTGTTTAACTTACTCTGGGCGGCCTCCTTTGATTCCTAGCTTGTATCATCTGAAATGTAACCTACTTCTCCTGCCTGACTTCCTAGAAACTAGAAGCAGGAGTAGGCCATTCAGCCCTTTGAGCCGGTCTATCCAGCCTCTCCTTATAACTCAAAGTCCCAGCAGCATCCTAGTAAATCTTTTCTGCACTCTTTCTAGTTTAATAATACCCTTTCTATAATAAGGTAACCAGAATTGCACACAGTATTCCAAGTGTGGCCTTACTAATGTCTTGTACAACTTCAACAAGACGTCCCACTCCTGTATTCAATGTTCTGACCAATGAAACCAAGCATGCCGAATGCCTTCTTCACCACCCTGTCCACCTGTGACTCCACTTTCAAGGAGCTATGAACTTGTACCCCTAAATCTCTTTGTTTTATAACTCTCCCCAACGCCCTACCATTAATTGAGTAAGTCCTGCCCTGGTTCAATCTACCAAAATTGCACAATGCAATTTGACCCATTTATGTTCTACTTCTTTTTGACAAAAACTCTGAAGGACCAATGAGAGGTCTTTCTTTATATTATGCTTTCAGCTTCTACTGAGAGGTCTACTCAGTGACCGCTGCCGCTGAGAACAAGAGCAGCAGTATTATTGGGAATCTTTCAGTCCCCATTTCCTTTCACTTTTAAATAGCTATGAACCTGTACCCCGAGATCTCTTTGGGGTACATTAGAAATAGGAGCAGGAGTAGACTTTATGGTCCCTCTGCTCCTCCATTCATTGCAATCATGGCTGATCTTGGACTTGGTTCCACATCTCAATTCCCTGAGAGACCCAGGCCTGGATTTTTCAGATGGCGGTGTCTTGCTTCCCACCATCTGAAGGGTCAAGAGGGGAACACATCCCCGCTAACTCCGAATGCCCCGCAGCCATTTCACGCATTAAGTGACTGCAGGGGGACCTGCGCCCCTCACGTGGGAGGAACTGCCAACCAATCTGATTGGCTGGCAGCTCTCCAGCCCTGCAGCACAGGGGGGATGATCGGGGGAGAGGATAAGAGGAGGAGGGAGGTCCAGAGGCCACCGGACCTTAAGACGCCAGGTATGACTCCAGCTGATTCCCATTGACTCCAGTTTTTGCGAGGGTTCCTTGATGTTGCACTTGGTTAAATGCTGCCTTCAGGTCAAGGGTAGTCACTCTCACCTCAAAGCATTTCTCAACTAATAAAGTGCAGTCACGGTTGTAATACAGGAAACAAATAGCCAATTTGTGCACAGTAAGATTCCACAGGCAGCAATATGATGTTCTATTTTTGTGATGTTGGGGGAGGGATGAATATTGGCCAAGACACTGGGAAAAACTCCCCGACTTTTCCAGTTGAGAGGGCAAATACGGCCTTCAGTTTAATGTCTCATCAGAAAGAAAGCACCTTCGGCAACACTCCCTCAGCACTGGTAGTGGGATTGTTAACCTAAGATCGTGTACTCAACTTGGTCTTGAACCCATAACATTCAGACAGGGTGACACAAGCGCTACCAACTGAATGATAGCCAGAAGCAAAAGTACACAGTCACAAAGGCACAAACTATGAATGTAAAGTATACATTTCTCTCATCTTGTTGGCAGCAGTGCCCAGGGGGCTAAACTTCCATCTCTGAAGACTCTGGGACAATCCAGAAAGGTTGACAACATAACTCTGGGCTCTGGCAACACACAATAAGAATATAAGAACATAAGAACTAGGAGCAGGAGTAGGCCATCTGGCCCCTCGAGCCTGCTCCGCCATTCAATAAGATCATGGCTGATCTTTTCGTGGACTCAGCTCCACTTACCCACCCGCTCACCACAACCCTTAATTCCTTTACTGTTCAAAAATCTATCTATTCTTGCCTTAAAAACATTCAATGAGGTAGCCTCAACTGCTTCACTGGGCAGGGAATTCCACAGATTCACAACCCTTTGTGTGAAGAAGTTCCTCCTCAACTCAGTCCTAAATCTGCTCCCCCTTATTTTGAGGCTATGCCCCCTAGTTCTAGTTTCCAGTGGAAACAACTTCCCTGCTTCTATCTTATCTATTCCCTTCATAATCTTATATGTTTCTATAAGATCTCCCCTCATTCTTCTGAATTCCAGTGAGTATAGCCCCAGTCTACTCAGTCTCTCCTCATAAACCAACCCTCTCAACTCCGGAATCAACCCAGTGAATCTCCTCTGCACCCCCTCCAGTGCTAGTATATCCTTTCTCAAATAAAGAGACCAAAACTGTACACAGTAGTCCAGATATGGCCTCACCAGCACCTTATACAGCTGCAACATAACCTCGCTGTTATTAAACTCCATCCCTCCAGCAATGAAGGGCAAAATTCCATTTGCCTTCTTAATTACCTGCTGCACCTGCAAACCAACTCCTTGAGATTCCTACACAAGGACACCCAGGTCCCTCTGCACAGCAGCATGCTGCAATTTTTTACCATTTAAATAATAGTCCATTTTGCTGTTATTCCTACCAAAATGGATGACCTCACATTTACCAACATTGTACTCCATCTGCCAGACCCTCGCCCACTCACTTAGACTATCTATATCCCTTTGCAGACTTTCAGTGTCCTCTGCACACTTTGCTCTGCCAACAATCTTAGTGCCATCTGCGAATTTTGACACCCTACACTTGGTCCCCAACTCCAAATCATTGATGTCAGCCTATTTTGTTGCATCGAATACACCTTGGGGCATCAGTCTGCCATCGTCAGCTTGGCACAAAAAACCTGCTGCATGCCTGATTTCAGTGAAATAGCCCCCTGCAGGAGGCACTATTGCAAACTTAGCTTCACCAATTGGTGAATCCCTCAAAGAAAAGGGGATTGTAGGTCACAGCCACTGAGCTGATTTCTTTAGACTGTGGTGCAGTACTGAGGGAGTGCCACACTGCTGGAGGTGCAGTGCTGAGGGAGTGCCACAATGCTGGAGGTGCAGTGCTGAGGGAGTGCCACATTGCTGGAGGTGCAGTACTGAGGGAGTGCCTCACTGCTGGAGATGCAGTACTGAGGGAGTGCCACACTGTAGGAGGTGCAGTACTGAGGGAGTGCCACACTGTTGGAGGTGCAGTGCTGAGGGAGTGCGACGCTGCTGGAGGTGCAGTACTGAGGGAGTGCCACGCTGCAGGAGGTGCAGTACTGAGGGAGTGTCACACTGCTGGAGGTGCAGTACTGAGGGAGTGTCACACTGCAGGAGGTGCAGTACTGAGGGAGTGTCACACTGCAGGAGGTGCAGTACTGAGGGAGTGTCACACTGCTGGAGATGCAGGACTGAGGGAGTGTCACACTGCAGGAGGTGCAGTGCTGAGGGAGTACCACACTGCTGGAGGTGCAGTGCTGAGGGAGTACCACACTGCAGGAGGTGCAGTACTGAGGGAGCGCCACACTGCAGGAGGTGCAGTGCTGAGGGAGTGTCACACTGCTGGAGGTGCAGTACTGAGGGAGTGCCACACTGCTGGAGGTGCAGTACTGAGGGAGTGTCACACTGCTGGAGGTGCAGTGCTGAGGGAGTGCCACACTGCTGGAGGTGCAGTACTGAGGGAGTACCACACTGCTGGAGGTGCAGTACTGAGGGAGTGTCACACTGCTGGAGATGCAGGACTGAGGGAGTGCCACACTGCTGGAGGTGCAGTACTGAAAGAGTGCCACACTGCTGGAAATGCAGGACTGAGGGAGTGTCACACTGCAGGAGGTGCAGTGCTGAGGGAGTGCCACACTGCTGGAGGTGCAGTGCTGAGGGAGTGCCACACTGCTGGAGGTGCAGGACGGAGGGAGTGTCACACTGCAGGAGGTGCAGTACTGAGGGAGTGCCACGCTGCAGGAGGTGCAGTACTGAGGCAGTGCGACGCTGCTGGAGGTGCAGTACTGAGGGAGTGCCACACTGCTGGAGGTGCAGTGCTGAGGGAGTGTCACACTGCTGGAGGTGCAGTGCTGAGGGAGTACCACACTGCTGGAGGTGCAGTACTGAGGGAGTGCCACACTGCAGGAGGTGCAGTACTGAGGGAGTGCCACACTGCAGGAGGTGCAGTACTGAGGGAGTGCCACACTGCAGGAGGTGCGGTACTGAGGGAGTGCCACACTGCTGGAGGTGCAGTGCTGAGGGAGTGGCACACTGCAGGAGGTGCAGTACTGAGGGAGTGTCACACTGCAGAAGGTGCGGTACTGAGGGAGTGTCACGCTGTTGGAGGTGCAGTACTGAGGGAGTGCCACACTGCAGGAGGTGCGGTACTGAGGGAGTGCCACACTGCTGGAGGTGCAGTGCTGAGGGAGTGGCACACTGCAGGAGGTGCAGTACTGAGGGAGTGTCACACTGCAGAAGGTGCGGTACTGAGGGAGTGCCACACTGCTGGAGGTGCAGTGCTGAGGGAGTGTCACACTGCAGAAGGTGCGGTACTGAGGGAGTGCCACACTGTTGGAGGTGCAGTGCTGAGGGAGTGGCACACTGCTGGAGGTGCAGTACTGAGGGAGTGCCACACTGCTGGAGGTGCAGTGCTGAGGGAGTGCCACGCAGCAGGAGGTGCAGTACTGAGGGAGTACCACACTGCTGGAGGTGCAGTGCTGAGGGAGTGCCACATTGCTGGAGTGCAGTGCTGAGGGAGTGTCACACTGCAGGAGGTGCAGTGCTGAGGGAGTACCACACTGCAGGAGGTGCAGTACTGAGGGAGTGTCACACTGCTGGAGGTGCAGTACTGAGGGAGTGTCACACTGCTGGAGGTGCAGGACGGAGGGAGTGTCACACTGCAGGAGGTGCGGTACTGAGGGAGTGCCACACTGCTGGAGGTGCAGTGCTGAGGGAGTGGCACACTGCAGGAGGTGCAGTGCTGAGGGAGTGGCACACTGCAGGAGGTGCAGTACTGAGGGAGTGTCACACTGCAGAAGGTGCGGTACTGAGGGAGTGCCATACTGCTGGAGGTGCAGTGCTGAGGGAGTGCCACACTGCTGGAGGTGCAGTGCTGAGGGAGTGTCACACTGCAGAAGGTGCGGTACTGAGGGAGTGCCACACTGCTGGAGGTGCAGTGCTGAGGGAGTGTCACACTGCAGAAGGTGCGGTACTGAGGGAGTGCCACACTGCTGGAGGTGCAGTGCTGAGGGAGTACCACACTGCTGGATGTGCAGTGCTGAGGGAGTGCCACACTGTTGGAGGTGCAGTGCTGAGGGAGTGGCACACTGCTGGAGGTGCAGTACTGAGGGAGTGCCACACTGCTGGAGTTGCAGTGCTGAGGGAGTGCCACGCAGCAGGAGGTGCAGTACTGAGGGAGTACCACACTGCTGGAGGTGCAGTGCTGAGGGAGTGCCACATTGCTGGAGGTGCAGTACTGAGGGAGTACCACACTGCAGGAGGGGCAGTACTGAGGGAGTGTCACACTGCTGGAGTGCCACACTGCTGGAGGTGCAGTACTGAGGGAGTGGCACACTGCTGGAGGTGCAGTACTGAGGGAGTGCCACACTGCTGGAGGTGCAGTGCTGAGGGAGTGCCACATTGCTGGAGGTGCAGTACTGAGGGAGTGTCACACTGCTGGAGGTGCAGTACTGAGGGAGTGTCACACTGCTGGAGGTGCAGTACTGAGGGAGTGCCACACTGCAGGAGGTGCAGCACTGAGGGAGTGTCACACTGCTGGAGGTGCAGTACTGAGGGAGTGTCACACTGCTGGAGGTGCAGTACTGAGGGAGTGCCACACTGCAGGAGGTGCAGTACTGAGGGAGTACCACACTGCTGGAGGTGCAGTACTGAGGGAGTGCCACACTGCTGGAAATGCAGGACTGAGGGAGTGTCACACTGCAGGAGGTGCAGTGCTGAGGGAGTGCCACACTGCTGGAGGTGCAGTGCTGAGGGAGTGCCACGCTGCAGGTTGTGCAGTACTGAGGGAGTGCCACACTGCTGGAGGTGCAGTACTGAGGGAGTGCCACAATGCAGGAGGTGCAGTGCTGAGGGAGTGCCACACTGCTGGAAATGCAGGACTGAGGGAGTGTCACACTGCAGGAGGTGCAGTGCTGAGGGAGTGCCACACTGCTGGAGGTGCAGTGCTGAGGGAGTGCCACACTGCAGGAGGTGCAGTACTGAGGGAGTGTCACACTGCAGGAGGTGCATCTTTTAGATGAGATTAAACTGAGATTCCGTCCGTCCTTTCAAGTGGACATTTCTTGGCATGATTTTAAAGGGGAGGGGAGTTCTCCCCCGCTGTCCAGGTCAATATTGATCCTTGCGTCAACATCATTATCTGATCATTATCACATTGTGGGATCTTTCTGTGCATAAATTGGCTGTCATGTTTCTGACATTACAACCGTGATTACACGTTGTTACTCTCAACAACTTTTACAGATGCTCCACAGAAAGCATTCTTTCTGGTTGTGTCACAGCTTGGTATGGCTCCTGCTCTGCCCAAGACCGCAAGGAACTACAAAAGGGTGTGAATATAGCCCAATCCATCACGCAAACCAGCCTCACATCCATTGACTCTGTTTACACTTCCCACTGCCTCAGCAAAGCGGCCAGCATAATTAAGGACCCCACGCACCCCGGACATTCTCTCTTCCACCTTCTTCCATCAGGAAAAAGATACAAAAGTCTGAGGTCACGTACCAGCCGACTCAAGAACAGCTTCTTCCCTGCTGCTGTCAGACTTTTGAATGGACTTACCTTGCATTAAGTTGATCTTTCTCTACACCCTACCTATGACTGTAACACTACATTCTGCACCCTCTCCTTTCCTTCTCTATGAACGGTATGCTTTGTCTGTATAGCGCGCAAGAAACAATACTTTTCACTGTATCCCAATACATGTGACAATAATAAATCAAATCAAATATTAAGCTGATCTTTCTCGACACCCTAGCTATGACTGTAACACTACATTCCGCACCCTCTCCTTTCCTTCTCTATGAACGGTATGCTTTGTCTGTATAGCGCGCAAGAAACAATACTTTTCACTGTATCCCAATACATGTGACAATAATAAATCAAATCAAAAAATCAAAATCAAAAGTACCTCATTGGTTGTAAGGCGCTTTGGGAGGTTCTGAGGTCATGAAAGGCGCTATATAAATTCAAGCCTTTCTTTGGATAAAAGCAAATTACTGCGGACCCTCGAATCTGAAACCAAAAGAGAAAATGCTGGAAAATCTCAGCAGGTCTGGCAGCATCTGTAAGGAGAGAAAAGAGTTGACGTTTCGAATCCAGATGACCCTTTGTCAAAGCTGGACTCGAAACATCAGCTCTTTCCTCTCCTTACAGATGCCGCCCGACCTGCTGAGATTTTCCAGCGTTTTCTTTAGATGCTATCTTTTGGAAAGCATTGCTCCAGCAACCTGTCTGTCCCTTGTTCAAGGCCTGCCTTCCCCTGGAGAGGGAGTGCTTGGTGCCTGGCAGCACACTTGAGGTCTTCCACAATCAACGGGTAATGCACGCGCCTGGTTGCTTCCAGTAGTATTACCTTGATTTGGTTCTACTTTAAAGCTTCTTCCAGTTTAATTAGACTTTGCGCTAAGTTATTGGATACATTGCGTTTCCTCAGATTGCGGGGGTACTTGAACTGTTTTCTCTCAACACCACACATATTGGTCCAATTAAAAGAAGCACATTTCAGTGGCTTTAGTCATTTGTTGCCATAGTAACTCATCATGTTCAGGTGCTTAACCTGGAGGTCTCTTACAAGTACCAAATATATCATGGAAGGGACATTTTGCAGATTAGATTTTCCAGTTGTTTGAAATTGCTTTACAAAAAGCCTTCCAGCTTCTTTTGAATTACTCATCATGATCCCCCATTATTCAAAGTCACAGCTCAGAACACCACAGGGTTATTGCTGGATTGTGTTTACCAGTCCTGCAATATTCAATGACAAAATGCATGTTAATTTGAGAGCATACTTCTTGACTTCCACTTCAACAGGTCCACTAAAAAAGAAAGTCCTCTTTTCATACTCTCTTCTTCAGATTTTTATCTTAATGTCATTTTTTACGATTAGTGATCAGTGTTTTGCTTTCACTGTATCATCAATTTGTCCGAGGCACAGGTCACAGTTGCTGGGAGATTTTTGTTTTGGAAGATCAGTACTTTCGCAACCCGCGCCAAGTGCAGAAGAGCTCCAATTAAGTTGGAATTGAGTTGGGATTAGGAAGAGCAGTGCATCAGAGAACACAGCACAGATCAGGAGGGTCCAAGTGGCATCGACCATAGAAACCATAGAAACCCACAGTGCAGATGGAGGCCATTCGGCCCATCTGACAACAACCCCACCCAGACCCTATCCCCATAACCCCACCTATTTTCCCATTAATCCCTCTAACCTGCGCATCCCTTGACACTAAGGGGCAATTTAGCATGGCCAATCCACCTAACCTGCACATCTTTGGACACTAAGGGGCAATTTAACATGGCCAATCCCCCTAACCTGCACATCTTTGGATACTAAGGGGCAATTTACCATGGCCAATCCCCCTAACCTGCACATCTTTAGTCACTAAGGGGCAATTTAGCATGGCCAATCCACCTAATCTGCACATCTTTGGACACTAAGGGGCAATTTAGCATGGCCAATCCACCTAACCAACACATCTTTGGACACTAAGTGTCAATTTAGCATGGCCAATCCACCTAACCTGCACATCTTTGGACACTAAGTGTCAATTTAGCATGGCCAATCCACCTAACCTACACATCTTTGGACACTAAGGAGCAATATAGCATGGCTAATCAATCTAACCTGCACATCTTTGGAGTGTGGGAGGAAACCGGAGCACCCGGAGGAAACCCACACAGAGGCGGGGAGAACGTGCAGACTCCACACAGACAGGGACCCAAGGCTAGAATTGAACCCAGGTCCCTGGCGCTGTGAGGCAGCAGTGCTCACCACTGTGCTACCGTGCTGTCCGCTCCCTCCCATTGGTTTTGAAGAACGTCTGTGTGGGACTGGGGGAATGCTGCACTGTTGGAGGTGCTGTCTTTTGGATGAGATATTAAACCAATACCTCTTTCTGCCCCCTCGGGTAGAGATAAAAGATGCTATGAGCAGTATTTTGAAGAGGAACAGGAACGCTCTCACCGGTGACCTGAGTCAATATTTTCCCCTCAAACAACACCTAAAAACAGATGATTTGCTCATTATCACATTGCTGCTGTCAGGAGCTTGCTGTGAGTAAATTGGCTGTAATGTTTGCGACCTTACAACGGTGACTACACTTCAAAAAGTACGTCATTGTCTGTAAAGCACTTTGCGATGTTCTCAGGTCTCGAAAGGTGCTATATAAATGAAATGAAAATCGAAAGTGCTGGAAATGCTCAGGTGATGGCAACAACCAGATGGGCTGGATTTTCCGACCTCTCTGCCACAGCGTGCTTTCCAGCAATGGAGACAATTCGCCACTGACCGACAGCAGAATCTTCCACCGGAGTCTTGTTTGGCTCGCCTATCCCACCGCCAGGTAACCCGCCGTGGGTGGTCGCCTTCGGCGGGACTGGAAGATCGTGCCGGCGGGAAGGGCTGGAAAACCCCACCCTGTGTCCAGACTGTCCTGCAAGAACAAGCCGATACTTAACTCCTCAACTTAATCCCTTGAATAGTGTGTCTTCGTCATTGTTTGCGAGGGTTCGGGCGGTGTTAATTTGATTTGAAATTGCAATGTCAGGAGTCATGCAGTTGTAACTTGAGTTTAATCTTCCTGTGGGGAAGTGAAGAACAATAAAAAAAAAGTTAATTAAGCACAGGAAATAATTCTTGTCAGAATCAATAACCTTTGGGGCTAGTCCGAAGGTGAATTCTGATATTGCAAATATAATTGTAACCAAGTAAGTTTCAACTCTGAATGAATATCATCCTTTGGAATGCTTCTTTAAATAAGCAAAGCATTATTCCAACACCAACTGGAGAGTTTACTTGGTTGATAGTTAATTAACAGTCGGCAAAAAGGCGGGCAACTGAGCTGTATGATAAGAACATAAGAACTAGGAGCAGGAGTAGGCCATCTGGCCCCTCGAGCCTGCTCCGCCATTCAATAAGATCATGGCTGATATTTTTGTGGACTCAGCTCCACTTACCCGCCCGCTCACCATAACCCTTAATTCCTTTACTGTTCAAAAATCTATCTATCCTTGCCTTAAAAACATTCAATGAGGTAGCCTCAACTGCTTCACTGGGCAGGGAATTCCACAGATTCACAACCCTTTGTGTGAAGAAGTTCCTCCTCAACTCAGTCCTAAATCTGCTTCCCCTTATTTTGAGGCCATGCCCCCTAGTTCTAGTTTCACCCGCCAGTGGAAATGGTGTGCATCCAGAAGGCAAGACCAGTTCAGACCAGTGTTCTCATCTCCCCGTTTTACTGGTGTTCCATTTTAAAGTATACAAGACCAGTTCACACCAGTATTCTCATTTCCCCATTTACTGTTTTTTTCCTTCTTTGCTGTATTCAGTGCAGAGGAATATAGAATCATAGAATCCTACAGTGCAGAAGGAGGCCATTCGGCCCATCGAGTCTGCACCGACCACAATCCCACCCAGGCCCTATCCCCATAACCCCATGCATTTACCTGAGCTAGTTCCCCTGAAACTAAGGGGCAGTTTAGCGTGGCCAATCCACCTCACCCGCACATCTTTGGACTGTGGGAGGAAACCGGAGCACCCGGAGGAAACTCATGCAGACCCGGGGAGAACGTGCAAACTCCACGCAGACAGTGACCCAAGCCGGGAATCGAACCTGGGTCCCTGGCGCTGTGAGGCAGCAGTGCTAACCACTGTGCCGCCCCCAGAATATGTTAGTGTCATTCTCTGGGACCTTGGTTTGAATCCAGGCAAGACCTGAGAAGATGAAAGTTTGCTCTGTCCATTTGATCCTGCATGCAGGAGTTTGGCCAGTGTCAACTTAGCGGCCAGTGAGAACAGTGCTGCTGCTTAAAGCTATCCCTCATTTGGTCTAAATTGGTACTGTCACTGAGAGGATAAAGGATGACTGGGGGCAGGAATTGGAGCAGTGGGAGGCATTCTGCTGAGGCTGGGGCTAATATATATTCTCAGGACTAAGTTCACACTGCTTTGAACCCGGGTTGGTCATGTCTACTACTGAAGCTCAGTGTCCAAAGCATGCAAATGTTCTGTCCCAAGTCTCCGAGAAATGAGGACAGATAATCACGGGCAGTGGAAAAAGAAGGGTGAAATCCAGTTCTGGAAAATTGGGGGCGGTGGCGGTACAGCGGTTAGCACTGCTGCCTCACAGCGCCAGGGACCCGGGTTTGATTCCCAGCTTAGGTCGCTGTCTGTATGGAGTTTGCACTTTCTCCTGTGTCTGTGTGGGTTTCCTCCGGGTGCTCCGGTTTCTTCCCACAGTCCAAAGAGGTCTGGGTTAGGTGGATTGGCCATGCTAAATTGCCCCTCAGTGTCCAAAGATGTGCAGGTTAGGTGGATTGGCCATGCTAAATTGGCCCTTGGTGTCCAAAGATGTGCAGGTTAGGTGGATTGGCCGTGCTAAATTGCCCCTCAGTGTCCAAAGATGTGTAGGTTAGGTGGATTGGCCGTGCTAAATTGCCCCTCAGTGTCCAAAGATGTGCAGGTTAGGTGGATTGGCCGTGCTAAATTGCCCCTCAGTGTCCAAAGATGTGCGGGTTAGGTGGATTGGCCATGCTAAATTGGCCCTTGGTGTCCAAAGATGTGCAGGTTAGATGGATTGGCCATGCTAAATTGGCCCTTGGTGTCCAAAGATGTGCAGGTTAGGTGGATTGGCCATGCTAACTTGCCCCTCAGTGTCCCGAGATGTGTATGTTCGAGGGATTAGCAGGGTAAATATGTAGGGTTATGGGAATAGGGCCTGGGTGGGATTGTGGTTGGTGCAGGCTCGATGGGCCAAATGACCTCCTTCTGCACTGTAGGGATTCGATGATTCCATAAAAAGACCATTTTCTGTCTGGATGGGGCTGCCTAACTGTTGAGGCAGATGAATCTCTCTTACTGTGACTTGTGTTTGGCTGGGTAAAAGAAATTGTCTGTCGGCAACTAACTGGAGTGTTTCTGCTGGCTTAATTGCCCAGTACTCGCGAGTAAATCTGGATAAAGCTTTGTCTGCCTGGAAATGGACTACAGAGAATTAACACTAAAAGCTGAAGGCTTCATGCAATTCTCGAGTCACCTCTCATTTGCACGGCTGTAATTATATGAATGTGTAAACAGTGTTCAGTTATGAATAAAGATTCATGTGTTTAAAGGTGAGGGAGGATTATCGGAATATGAATGCGTTCCTGCTGCTTCTCTGTTCCTTGGCACTGCCACTTAGCCTGAGAGGACTTTCTGTTCGCTGCTGCCAACAGGTTTGCTGATTTTGGACAAGCGAGAGTATAATTTCTGTGGCGGCATTCGTTTCCCCAATGCTACGAGCCCTCGGAGACAGAATGCTGTTCTGATGTGATGTGGTTAACCCCCCCCCATGCCACACCCACCACCGCGTCAGGAATACCCTGTCCACTGGATTATTTCTGTGAGAGAATCATAGAATCCCTACAGTGCAGAAGGAGGCCGTTCGGCCCGTCGAGTCTGCACCGATCACAATCCCACCTTATCCCCATAACCCCATGCTAGCTCCCCTGACACTAAGGGGCAAATTAGCATGGCCAATCCACCTAGCCCGCACATCTTTGGACTTTGGAGAGCACGTAAACATTTCTGGAGTTAAACGGAATGAGGTCCAATGAGTTTTATCACAGTTTTAATAAACTGAAGTAAGCTGCAGGAGTATTCAAGTTTCAATTGCATCGGGCTACAAAACCTGTGTCGCTGCCTCTATTCCCTCAAATTTCCCTTTGCTGTTTGTAGTCATTTCTTGCACTGTCCGGGCTCTTTAAGTGTAATGACTTCAATCAGGCCATTGAGGTTGGCCTATTGGAATTTTTTTTATTCATTCGTGGGACATGGGCGTCGCTGGCTGGCCAGCATTCATTGCCCATCCCTAGTTGCCCCTTGAGAAGGTGGTGGTGAGCCGCCATCTTGAATCGCTGCAGTCCATGTTCTGTGGGTTGACCCACAATGCCGTTAGGGAAGGAATTCCAGGATTTTGACCCAGTGACTGCGAAGGAACGGCCGATATATTTCCAAGTCAGGATGGTGAGTGGCTTGGAGGGGAACTTGCAGATGGTGGTATTCCCAGGTATCTGCTGCCCTTGTCCTTCTAGATGGAAGTGGTCGTGGGTTTGGAAGGTGCTGTCTGAGGATCTTTGGTGAGTTGCTGCAGTGCATCTTGTAGATGGTACACACTGCTGCTATTGAGCGTCGGTGGTGGAGGGAGTGAATGTTGTGGATGGGGGGCCAATCAAGCGGGGCTGCTTTGTCCTGGATGGTGTCAAGCTTCTTGAGTGTTGTTGGAGCCGCACCCATCCAGGCAAGTGGGAAGTATTCCATCACACTCCTGACTTGTGCCTTGTAGATGGTGGAGAGGCTTTGGGGAGTCAGGAGATGAGTTACTCGCCTCAGTATTCCTAGCCTCTGACCTGTTCTTGCAGCCACTGTGTTTATGTGGTGAGTCAATGGCAAAATATGAACTCCCTGATTAAGGAGTCAATTGATGGCCAATCAGGGAGTCTTTACCTTGTATTTAACTGAGGCGTGTCAGTTCCTCTGGCACCCCCGAAGGTAGACTGCTGACTGATAGCACTCTGTGTACTGCTGTTAGAGTTTGTAAATAAAGGGATTTTGGTGAAGGGACTTCTGCCTCCCAAGACTGACTACATTAAGATTGTCATGTGGCTGTGCATGCACACATCTTAGAGGTCTTGCTACATGTTATAGTGGGCACAAAGGACACTGGCCCTCATTAATAGATCTCCCCCTGAGCTTCATGGGTTTCCCTACTGAATGAGCATGGCCAATGGGAGATATGATGTGGAGATGCCGGCGTTGGACTGGGGTAAGCACAGTAAGAAGTTTAACAACACCAGGTTAAAGTCCAACAGGTTTATTTGGTAGCAAATACCATAAGCTTTCGGAGCACAGCTCCTTCGTCAGATGGAGTGGATATCTGTTCTAAGCAGTGGGAGTTTAAACCCCACACCCACAGCCAGGGTTATGTAGATCCAGAGCACAGGCCTTGAGTTTTTGGGTGAAGAAATGTCTCCTCATCTCCATCCTAAATGGTCTACCTCGGATCCTCAGACTGTGACCCCTGGTTCTGGACTCCCCGACCATCGGGAACATCCTCCCTGCATCCACCCTGTCTAGTCCTGTTAGAATTTTATAAGTCTCTATGAGATCCCCCCTCATTCATCTGAACTCCAGCGAAAACAATCCTAACCGAGTCAATCTCTCCTCATACATCAGTCCCGCCATCCCCGGAATCAGCCTGGCAAACCTTCGCTGCACTCCCTCGAGAGCAAGAACATCCTTCCTCAGAAAAGGAGACCAAAACTGCACACAATATTCTAGGTGTGGCCTCACCAAGGCCCTGTATAATTGCAACAACACGTCCCTGCTCCTGTACTCGAAACCTCTCGCAATGAAGGCCAAAAATAAATACATTGAAGTAGTATGACCATGACACGGTTTTAAGGAAGAATTCTGCCTGGTGTCCTGGTCACTATTGCTCCCTCAAACAACATCAGTAAATCAGGTGATCTGACCATGACCACATGATCAGATTCTGGTCACCCTGTTATAGAAAGGATATTATTAAACTGGAAAGAGTGCAGAAAAGATTTACTAGGATGCTACTGGGACTTGATGGTTTGAGTTATAAGGAGAGGCTGGATAGACTGGGACTTTTTTCTCTGGAGCGTAGGAGGCTGAGAGGTGATCTTATAGAGGTCCATAAAATAATGAGGGGCACAGATCAGCTAGATAGTCAATATCTTTTCCCAAAGGTAGGGGAGTCTAAAACTAGAGGGCATAGGTTTAAGGTGAGAGGGGAGAGATACAAAAGGGTCCAGAGGGGCAATTTTTTCACACACAGGGTGGTGAGTGTGTGGAACGAGCTGCCAGAGGCAGTAGTAGAGGCGGGTACAATTTTGTCTTTGAAAAAGCGTTTAGACAGTTACATGGGTAAGATGGGTATAGAGGGATATGGGCCAAATGTGGGCAATTGGGACTAGCTTAGGGGTTTTAAAAAAAGGGCGGCATGGACAAGTTGGGCTGAAGGGCCTGTTTCCATGCTGTAAACCTCAATGACTCTATGACATGACCATTTGTGATAACACAAATTGTTTCCTGCATTACTTCTTAAATGTACATCATTGGCTGGAAAGTACTCTGAGACAAAGATCCAGGGGGCCATGAAAAGCGCTGTATAAATGCAAAGGTTTCTTTTCTCTCTATATATCCTTCTTTCCCATTCTCATTCTTTCGATCTCTTTTGCTCTCTCTCCGTCCTCCCCCTCTCTCCTTCTCCCTCTCAATCGCTCTTATCCCTCTGTCAGTTCGTTACCAGTATTTCTTACTCTTTCCCTTTATTTTCCTCTCTTGGGGGTAAAGTATTCTTCCAATCCTTCACATATCTTTGCCCAGGACATTTTCTCTCCAAAATAGATGGATTTCTAATCAGTGGGAAGGAAAGAACTGCAGCCCTATATCATCACCGGTCTACGCAGACTGAACCTGCTCTGAAACACTATAAAAATGAAATATATACCACCATTCCAATAGCTATGAAAAAAAATAAAACAAAGTATGATTCAGAAGCTAATTATTAATGTGTCGTTAAAAAAATCTATTTATTTTCTTCCTAATTGTGCAATTATGCTACATGCATTGTCCCCCTCAAGGCTTCCTTTATTGGCAATGTAGATTTGTCGACGTTATGTTAATGATCAGATAATTGAAGAATAAGTACTAATAGTTGGCTATTTTTAAATAGTCAAGCTTTAAATGTGATATAATTTTTCAATTCACGAGGTGCACTGACATACTGAATGCGAACGGCGTACCGAAGTTTCAGCTTTGAAGGGAAGATTGCCTTTGAGTTGGCTTTGTACATGTCATAGAATCACAGGACGAGAGGGAGGCCGTTCAGCCCATTGAGTGTGTGCTGGCCCTTTCGAAGAGCACCCCAGTTCATCCCACGCTTTTTCCCCCATATCCCTGCAAATTTTATTTCTCCCGCAAATGAGCCAATTCACTTTTGGAGGACATGATTGAATCTTTATCTATCACCCATACAGGCAGCTGATTCCAAGTCCTAACTACTTGTTGAGCCAGAGGGCAGGATTTTCCCTGCCTACTTCTGAATCCCACCATCAAAATGGGGGACATAAACCCGAGCTGTGTAGGAACCAGTCACTCAGTGTGATTGTTCCCCCGAGCCATCAATTAGGATCTTCCGAATTAGTGTCGAGGTTAGCATCCTGGCCTGTCATGCGGGAGACTGGGGTTCAATTCCCCGGCGGAGAGTTGCCAAGTTCCATGACAGTTTGGCGGTGGCGTCTGTTTGGGGCGTCACGGTGGCACAATGGTTAGCATTGCTGCCTCACAGCGCCAGGGACCCGGGTTCGATTCCAGTCACTGTCTGTGCGGAGTCTTCACGTTCTCCTCGTGTCTGTGTGGGTTTCCTCCGGGTGCTCTGGTTTCCTCCCACAGTCCAAAGATGTGTGAGTTCGATGGATTGGCCATGCTAAATTGCCCCTTAGTGCCCAAAGATGTGTAGCTTAGGTGGATTGGCCATGCTAAATTGCCCCTTAGTGCCCAAAGATGTGCAGGTTAGGTGGATTGGCCATGCTAAATTTCCCCTTAGTGTCCAAAGATGTGTAGGTAAGGTGGATTGGCCATGCTAAATTGCCCCTTAGTGTCCAAAGATGTGTAGGTTAGGTGGATTGGCCATGCTAAATTGCCCCTTAGTGTCCAAAGATGTGTAGGTTAGGTGGATTGGCCATGCTAAATTGCCCCTTAGTGTCCAAAGATGTGTAGGTTAGGTGGATTGGCCATGCTAAATTGCCCCTTAGTGTCCAAAGATGCGTAGCTTAGGTGGATTGGTCATGGTAAATTGACTCTTCATGTCCAAAGATGTGTGGGTTAGTTGGATTGGCCATGCTAAATTGACCCTCAGTGTCAGGGGGACTTTCTAGGGTAAGTACATGGGGTTATGTGGATAGGGCCTCGGTGGGATCGCAGTCAGTGCAGACTCAATGGGCCAAATGGCCTCCTTCTGTACTGGAGGGATTCTATGATTCTATAATGGCCAGAGGGCAGGCTCACTGGCCAATTCAGGACAGAGGGCGGACTCCTAAAGCTGGAAGGCCAATCAGAGGCCTTGCAGCTGGGAAAGAGCAACAGGCCGCATGGAGGGTAAACAAAAACACAAGAAATAGAAGCAGAAGTAGGCCATTCGGCCCTTCAAGTCTACCCCGCCATTCAATGCGATCATGGCTGATCTATGTCGGCCTCAACTCCTTTTCTGTGCCCTTTCCCCATGGCCCTCTATTCTACGATCTATCAAATATTTATCCACCTCCATTTTAAATACTTCTAATGATCCAGCCTCCAACATTCTATGGGGCAGAGAATTCCAGAGATTTACCACTCTCTGCGAGGAGAAAATTCTATACACCTCAGTTTTAAATCATAGAATAGAATCCCTGCAGAGCAGAAAGAGGTCATTCGGCCCATCGAGTCTGCACCGACCACAATCCCAGCCTGGCCCTATCCCCATAACCCCTCGCATTTACCCTGCTAATCCCCCTGACACTAAGGGTCAATTTAGCATGGACAATCCGCCAAGCCTACACATCTTTGGAGTGTGGGAGGAAACCGGAGCACCCGGAGGAAACCCACGCAGTCACGGGGAGAATGTGCAAACTCCGCACAGACAGTGACCGAGGCCGGAATTGAACCCTGGTCCCTGACGCTGTGAGGCAGCAGTGCCAACCACTGTGCCTCTGTGCCCTTTACCTTGTAGCTACGTCCCCTCATTCAAGACTCTCCCACCAGTGTAAACATATCACCATCTACCCTGTCAATCCCCCTCTAGATCTTATATGTTTGAATGAGGTCACCCCTCACTCTTCTAAACTCCCAGGGAATACAAACCCAGACTATTCAGTCTCTCTTGATAGGACAACCCTCTCATCCCAGGAATTAGCCTGGTGAATCTCCTTTGGATTGCCTCCAATATTATACTTTAGGTCAGGGGACCAAAACTGTATGCAGTATTCCAGGTGAGGTCTTACCAACACCCGGTACAATTGCAACAAAGCCTCCCTATTTTTAAACTGCAACCCCTTTTCAATAAAGGCCAAAACGCCGTTTGGCTTCTTCTCTAATTGCTGGACTTCCCTGGTAGCTTTTTGTGAGTCATGCACTAGAGTGCCCAGATCCCTCTGTACTTTACTAACATGTAGTCACTCTCCATTTAGATAATATCTGCCTGACCTCACACTTCCTCACATTAAACTCCATTTGCCAGGTTTTCACCCAGTCACCGAATCTATCTATATCCCAATGGAGAATCATAATATCCTCATCCTTCCAGCTGGGTGGGAAAGGTAGGGGAGAGAGCACAACAGAATGGAGGCACCTTCAATAAAAATTGGCCTTTTTGCAACTGGGCACAACTGTTGGCGGGTAGCTCTTCCACAGGGTGGCCAGAGGCTAAGGTTGCAAACCCTATAGGAAAGGTTTGGAGTCTCCAGAAAGTCCAGGACCCTGCTGTTTGCAACTTGGAAAAAAATTATAGGGACATTCAAAAATGATTTTTTGCAGACACGGGAAGACAATGCAGACTCCACACAGACAGTCACCCAAGCCAGGAATCGAACCCGGGTCCCTGGCACTGTGCGGCGGCAGTGCTAACCACTGTGCCACCGTGCTGCCCACAATTTATGCGCATGAATTCCCCAGCACCCTCTATCCCTGTACGCTCTTTAGAATTATTAATGGCACCTCCAGAAACCTCCAATACCTCGATGGCCCCAGTTCAAATGAAGCATATTCACTGGACACACACAAACAGAGAATGGGAAGAAGATATAATCAGTTAGTTTGGGATTCAAATTTCAGTCATTTTTGTTGGATGAAGAAATCCATGTGGAAATCAGGAAAACATATGTCAAGTGTATTGATAGTTTGGGAGCGCTTAATGGAGAATGTTCCTTTCAGTTCCACTGCTACCTTACTGAGCATAAGGCTTGGAAATAGTTTCACACCATTGGCAGGAGATTGCACAGTGTGTACTAGCAGAGTACATTGAGTTTTGCTGTACACTTCTCCCTGAAAGTTTATGACACCCGCGTAAGGAGAAATGAGACAGTTGCCCAACTATTTTGACCAAGTTGTTGACCCGTGTAGAATCATAGAATCCCTACAGTGCAGAAGGAGGCCATTCGGTCCATCGAGTCTGCACCGACAACAATCCCACCCAGGCCCCATCCCCGTAAACCCATATAATTACCCTACTAATCCCCCTGACACTATGGGGCAATTCAGCATGGCCAATCCATCCAACCTACACATCTTTGGATACAAAGGGGACAGTTTAGTATGGCCAATCCATCTAACCTATACATCTTTGGACACTAAGGGGCAACTTAGCATGGCCAATCCACCTAACCCGCACATCTTTGGACACTAAGGGACAATTTAGCATGGCCAATCCACCTAACCTACACATCTTTGGACACTAAGGGGCAATTTTGCATGGCCAATCCACCTAACCTGCACATCTTTGGACACGAAGGGGCAATTTAGAATGGCCAATCCACCTCACCTGCACATCTTTGGACACGAAGGGGCAATTTAGAATGGCCAATCCACCTCACCTGCACATCTTTGGACACTAAGGGACAATTTAGCATGGCCAATCCACCTAACCTACACATCTTTGACACTAAGGGACAATTTAGCATGGCCAATCCACCTAACCCAAACATCTTTCGGACTGTGGGAGGAAACCGGAGCACCCGGAGGAAACCCACGCAGACACAGGGGAGAATGTGCAGACTCCACACAGACAGTGACCCAAACCGGGAATCGAACCCGGGTCCCTGGAGCTGTGAGGCGGCAGTGCTAACCACTGTGCCACCGTGCCACCCTATGTGCAAATGTATTTGGAAATGTACTTGCAAATTGGCTAAGGGAGGCTGCCAGATTCGCCGAGCCTTTTCTGAAAGTTGGACTATTGTTTGTACACTGCCCCCTTTCTCTCAGGATGGCTCACTGTTCACTGTCAAACCCCACGCATTGGGTTTTCATATCGTATGAATGTATTTGCGGATTTATATACTAATTCCGCACAGTGTGATTTCGTGCCACACATCTCAGGCTCTGTTTTAGATATATGTTCTCATGCCCAGGGTACATCAAGTTTTACTGTCTGAATCTTCAACTAACAGTAAAACTACTGAAATGAGCAAAAATGATGTAAGTACATTTGCTATTTGTCAATCTCACACTGATTCTGAGTACCTTCCCAGCGACGATTACTCTTTGAACATGATACCCCGCGAGAGATTATTTTATGCTGTCAACTTGTTCAATATAAATTCTGCTGTCGTTATTACTTTTGAGGACTTTCCATAGCAGCTGATTTTAAAATTGCATTGGGCAGACAGATTGAAATCCTTGCTAATGGGGCATGACTGCTGCATCGTGTGAAGACCACCTTTCAATGACCTGATCAAAGGGAAGGAATTGTATATGGGTTTGCAGAAGGTTGTAATTATACATCGATAAGCTTCTCTCTTAGAGAAGACCAATGGTTAGGATTTGGTTAACTCACCCTCTTGGTTGTTGGCCGATCATTGAAACGTACATAGAAACTAGAAGCAGGAGTAGGCCATTCGGCCCTTCGAGCCTGCTCCGCCATTCATTATGAATTTATGGCTGATCATCAAATTCCCTCCCCATATCCCTTGATCCCTTTTGTCCCAAGAGCTATATCTAATTTCTTCTTGAAATCACACAACGTTTTGGCCGCAACTACTTTCTGTGCTAGTGAATTCCACACATTCACCACCCTGTGGGTGAAGACATTTCTCCTCTCCTCCATTTTAAAAGGTTTACCCCTTACCCTCAAACTATGACCCCCTAGTTCTGGACTCTCTCACCATCGGGAACATTCTTTCTGAATCTACCCTGTCTAATCAGGGGCATAGATCAGCTGGATAGTCAATATCTTTTCCCAAAGATAGGGGAGTCTAAAACTAGAGGGCATAGGTTTAAGGTGAGAGGGGAGAGATACAAAAGGGTCCAGAGGGGCAATCTTTTCACACAGAGGGTGGTGAGTGTCTGGAACAAGCTGCCAGAGGTAGTAGTAGAGGCGGGTACAATTTTGTCTTTTAAAAAGTGTTTAGACAGTTACATGAGTAAGATGGGTATAGAGGGACATGGGCCAAACGCGGGCAATTGGGACTAGCTTAGGGGTTAAAAAAAGAGGCGGCATGGACAAGTTGGGCCGAAGGGCCTGTTTCCATGCTGTAAACCTCTATGACTCTCTGAATCCTGTTAGAATTTTATAAGTTTCTATGAGATCCCCTCTCACTCTTCTAAACTCCAATGAATATAATCCTAACCAACTTAGTCTCTCCTCATATGACGGACCTGCCATCTCAGGAATCAGCCTGGTAAACCTTCGCTGTACTCCCTCTATCGCAAGGACATCCTTCCTCAGATATGGACACCAAAGGTGCACACAATACTCCAGGTGTGGCCTCACCAACACCCTTTACTGTTGCGGGCCTACAGTTGCTTGGCCAAGGCTTCCTATACATCAAGAGCACCTGATCGGGGAGGTCAGTCCAACATTTTCCTCTGAACTAGAAATAAACTTAATAGGCCCAAATCATAATGGCTGCTGATTGGGGCAGGAGAAGGGAGAGGTGACTGCAGGAGCGCAATTTCAGGCTGTTAGTAAGAGCGAGAGAAGCCTGCATGATCACAACACATTACGCCTTTCACATCTCTCAAATTCAACAGTCGTTTAGCAGTTACAGTTGACTGAAAGTAGCATCGTCCAACTGTGCCGTGCCCCAAGCTTGTACATAATGACTGCTTAAAACGGTCAAGACTCGGTTGCTCCGCAGAGCTGAGCTTTTCCCGAGAAAGGAGAGGATTCCCAAGTTGGAAGTAAATCACATGCTCTCCCAGTCGGAAGCGATCCCCGGGCTGCGCTCCGCCTGTCAATCAAAAGCTCTACAGACCCAGATCCTGGCTGTTAAATGACTTCAAATCTGCGGCAATAAATGTCAAGGCATTTACAATTAGATGGGTAATGGCATAAGGATCCTTCAGCTAATATAGAAAAGGCAATCTCAGGGGATAGATTATATCAGGGAGGTTGAGTTGCACAAAGTGATCAGACATTACATGGTATTTACAGCACAGAAACAGAGTTAGTGTTTCTGTCCTCTGCCCAATCTACTTCATCTGAGCCCATTGACATATCCTCGTGTTTATCCAGCCTTAAAAACATCTGTGTTACTTGCCTGAATGACTCCCTGTGGTAGTCAGTTCCGCATCTTCACTGGCTTTGACAAAGGGTCACCCAGACTTGAAACGTCAGCTCTTTTCTCTCCTTCCGGATGCTGCCAGACCTGCTGAGAGTTTCCAGCATTTTCTCTTTTGGTTCCAGCACTCACAGCTGTGGTGAACCATTGTTGGTTCCCACCAGGAGTGCTGAGCCATGGTCTGGCCAGTACTATGAGTCTGTAGATATGTTACTGTTGGGGTTAGGGTTGGGCTGTTCTACCTGTTAATATAGTCCTATGGTACACCCCAGTCGGCTCTGCCTCCTGGGAGAGGTATAAAGGTCACTGCTCTGCCTGGTGACCCTTTAGTCTGGGATTGTATATTGTATATAGTAGCTCCGTTATTGTTGGCAATAAAAGCCTTTATTTCCCGGGTACATTCTGCCTCCCGTGTGATTTATCGCGCATCAACAGCCATTTTCTTTTACCCACATTCTCATTGTTGTGTATTGGAGATGTGGGCCGGAGTTCTACCTGGTGCGCCCTCCCCAGAATTGGGGTGGGCGAGGCTTGCAGAACGGCATTCTCTGTTGGCCTCGGGTGGGATCTTACGAGCCTCGGGCGGGCGAGGCGCTAAAATTCAGGCAGCGATATGCGGGACAGACTTTGGTTAAAAACGAACAGAGTTTTATTGATTGTGTGTGATCGCTCCCATGGCTGCTCTCTCTCTGTTTCCCACGCTAGGTCTATGACATCATTCCCGCTCCATACATTCATACAGCAGAGCTCCACTGAGCCAATCGGAATAAATACAAATAATTATCACTGTCCAGGTAAAGACGTTTCTCCTGAATTCCCTGTTGGATTCATTAACGATCATCTTAAATTGATGACCCCAAGTTTTATTTCCCACAAGTGGAAATACCCTATTGAACCCATTCTAAATGGGCCCGTTTTACATAGAAATGTAGAAACATAGAAACTAGAAGCAGGAGGAGGCCATTCGGCCCTTCGATCCTACTCCGTCATTCATTATGATCATGGCTGATCATCAAATTCAATATCCTGATCCCCCCCTTCCCCCCCATATCTCTTGATCCCTTTAGCCCCAAGAGCGATATCTAATTCCTTCTTGAAATCACACAACGTTTTGGCCTCAACTACTTTCTGTGGGAGTGAATTCCACACATTCACCACTCTCTGGGTGAAGAAATTTCTCCTCACCTCAGTCCTAAAAGGTTTATCCCTTATCCTCAAACTATAACCCCTAGTTCTGGATTCTCCCACCATCGGGAACATTCTTTCTGAATCTACCCTGTCTAACCCTGTTAGAATTTTATAAGTTTACCCCTTATCCTCAAACTATAACCCCTAGTTCTGGATTCTCCCACCATCGGGAACATTCTTTCTGAATCTACCCTGTCTAATCCTGTTAGAATTTTATAAGTTTCTATGAGATCCCCTCTCACTCTTCTAAACTCCAGTGAATATAATCCTAACCGACTCAGTCTCTCAATTAAGGCAAATTTTATTTTATTTGAAATGCTGTATGAAAATAAGTTTTTTTCCATTTTATTTTAATTTACAGATCTAATCAAATAACGCTTTCCCGATAACGCTGACTTTATTCGGAACAATGTTCTCCCTCGCTGGTAGATCCAGAACCAGGGGACACAGGACTAAATATTACGCTGGGATGCTCAGTGTTCGCCTTCGGAATGCACTCGATAAACTATTAATTGAGTCCAAGGGCGGGTTTGGGGCCGTCATCCCGTCCAATCAGTATTGGAGAGTGGGAGGTTCGGCCGAGCTCATTGGCCCCTGCTCCAGAAAGAAGTCACAGCCATAGTTTAATGGACCCCTTAGTTCAGGACAGTGTCAGGGGAGTCAGCAAATGCAGAATCCCTTCAAACCCTGCAGCACAATTTGTCAGTGAACAGCTTGAAGCCTTCTAAGGGGTGTGTGCATTTTATTTTGACTTCTGCTGCCTCCAAACCTTGGCACTGATCAGACGGGGGCTTTCTGTTTTAACCTGAGCAAGTTGACTACTTATTTACTTTTTGGAGGAGTTGTCTTGTTGTTGCATATTTCCATCTAGAGATGTTTGCACCATTGGAACGAGGAAGTATTACGAAGGGAAGGTTGATTTCCTCTCTGAGAACTAACACTCAACCACTCAAAGAGAAGTAGCTTCCTTCATATTCTGTTAAAGTGAGTGTGAGAAGAGGTAATATCTGCACTTCAGCAACTTTTAGTAGCTAAATCAAAATCACTACCCGAGATTTATGTCTTAAAAGTGAGCCTCATCTCAATCGTAAAGGTACCAACAGAAGAACAGAAGGCAGAAGAAATCAGCACAGAAAACAGAAGGTCCTGGAAAACGAAAAACCTGATTGCATTTTGAGTGTGATTGATAATTCGATTTGCGCACGGTAGCACAGTGGTTAGCACTGCTGCTTCACAGCTCCAGGGTCCCGGGTTCGATTCCCGGCTTGGGTCACTGTCTGTGTGGAGTTTGCACATTCTCCTCGTGTCTGCGTGGGTTTCCTCCAGGTGCTCCGGTTTCCTCCCACAGGCCAAAGATGTGCGGGTTAGGTTGATTGGCCAGGTTAAAAAAAAAAATTGCCCCTTAGAGTCCTGGGATGCGTAGGTTAGAGGGATTAGCGGGTAAAATATGTGGGGGTAGGGCCTGGGTGGGATTGTGGTCGGTGCAGACTCGATGGGCCGAATGGCCTCCTTCTGCACTGTAGGGTTTCTATGATTCTATGATTCTCTCTATAAAATCAACAAGTAACACGTTATTTTATCTAGCTAACAGTAAACAGGTGAACTAAACTATTAACAGACCAAATAAACACCATTCTAATGGAATGTTGTTTAGATAATTACAATCCCCACTTATTAACAAATAAATCGAATTATCAATCACACTCAAAATGCAATCAGGTTTTTCGTTTTCCAGGACCTTCTGTTTTCTGTGCTGATTTCTTCTGCCTTCTGTTCTTCTGTTGGTACCTTTACGATTGAGATGAGGCTCACTTTTAAGACATAAATGTGGCTGTTACACTGTTAGAGAACAGTTACTGTCTGTGTGTGTCTCTCTCTATAGCTGAGATCTGTGGCAGTGGCTGGCAGGCGGTCTTCTGGCAGTTCTCTGGAGCCTGGAAATGGTTTTATACCTCTGATGACATACCAACACGCCCCACATTAGGATTGGTTTACTGGTTATCAAAACATCAAATCCAAATCCGATAGGCTGCTGCTATTCGAATGCTTATTTCCAATTGATTGGTTAAAATTCAAAAACATGTTCTGATTCAAATGCCTGAAGTCTGTTACCAAAGCAACCCTGTTGTTTTTGCCTCTGATACATTGCTTCAGTCTGTGTACCGCTTGCACCTGCTTCTATTAAAAAAAACTACCCTTTTAAAAAAAGACAATGCAATTTTACAACTCTTAGCATTTTTACAGTTATTTATCATTTTACACTAGCTTCACAACAGGAGAAGGGGAAGGAGAGGGGCCTTAGATTCAGTGAGGGCTCCCTCAGAGCCCTCCTACTTGTAGTCTCCGACATGGGCCTACCCCGGTAAGAGGAGGATGCTGAGGCAGACACTGGGAGGAGATAGCCAAGGAGGCGAATAGTGTTGGGCTGCACAGAAGGACGTGGTTCCAATACCAGAAAAGGCTCAATGACCCAGTGAGGGCAGCCAGGCTGAGTAAGGCCTCAAGATTGTTAGAATGTAACCAGTGACAACTTTGTATTGGATGTAATGTGACCAATGGGAACAAGATGTAAGGGTCAGCTGACCCAGTAAACCATGGAACCAATTGCAGAGTGATGTAATAGTCAGCTGACCAGTGAATTCACTATAAATAAGGAACGATGCAGAATTGTGGGGAGCTTGGAGTGGCCCAGGGCGAGGCCCCAAGTTTGGAGTAATGAAGCTTCTTTATTAAACCCCTTCTTTGATTTATAAGTTGGAGTAAGTTTTGTTGCATTTTCATCAGCTGCATTTTCAAGAGTTCCTTCTGAACAAACAAAGATGTGCAATCTTGTGCCAGTGTGCTACAGGGCACCCTTGCGGATGCAAGGGGAAAGTCAGTTTGGCCAAGCCTCAAAGGCAGCACGCTTCAACAAGGACACACTTCTTTAATGATGTTATTGTGCACTTAAGATCCAGTTGTAGAGGGGGGTGGGCAGAATGGGCATATGATGGGTGAACATGTCATCTAGTCTGGTCTGCACTTAGCTAATAATGGATGGCATCACAGAATCCTACAGAGGCCCTTCAGCCCATCAAGTTCGCACCAACACATGAAATGCCCTGACCTGCCCACCTAATCCCACTTGCCAGCACTTGGCCTTGAATGTTATGGCGTGCCAAGTACACATTAAAGGTACTTTTTAAAGGGTGTGAGACAACCCGCCTCCACCACCCTCCCAGGCAGCGCATCCCAGACCCTCACCACCCTCTGGGTAAAAATGTTTTTCCTCAAATCCCCCCTAAACATCCCACCCCCTCACTTTTGACTTGTGTCCCCTCGTAACTGACCCTTCAACTAAGGGGAACAGCTGCTCCTTATCCGTCTTGTCCATGCCCCTCAGAATCTTGTACACCTCGATCAGGTCGCCCCTCAAGAAACCTGCCATAAAATAACCGTTACTGAGCGCACTCTCACGCATCTTTCCAGGAGCAGCGAGACCACTCTGCCCATCTCTCTCAGATACTGTGTAGCCCCGGAGAATAGCCATGAACAAACTATAGCACTCAGCGCAGCACCCAGCAGCTGAGAAAAGGCCTCAAACTCACATGGTCTACTCATTCGAATAAGCACTCCCAGCAGTAACAGATCTGCCCATCACTAAGCTGCAACTCAAGGTTTAGTTGCAGCTTTTAAACCTTCCCTGAAAAGCCACCCCTTAAAAAACGCGGGAACTGCATTGGGCATGAATCTGACTGGAACGACGCATTAGAGTGCTCGTATCATATTATGCTGTGGAGATGCCGGCGTTGGACTGGGGTAAACACAGTAAGGAGTCTAACAACACCAGGTTAAAGTCCAACAGGTTTATTTGGTAGCAAACGCCACTAGCTTTCGGAGCGCTGCTCCTTCGTCAGGTGAGTGGGAGTCCTGTTCACAAACAGGGCATATAAAGACACAAACTCAATTTACATAATTTACAATGTACTCAATTGACAATGTAAATTGAGTTTGTGTCTTTACGTGCCCAGTTTGTGAACAGAACTCCCACTCACCTGACGAAGGAGCAGCGCTCCGAAAGCTAGTGGCGTTTGCTACCAAATAAACCTGTTGGACTTTAACCTGGTACCGTATTATGGCAGGCAGTTGGGCCTTTAATGACCTTATGTAGCTAATAATGGACATTTCCATTAAAAAATTGATTATTAGTCACAAGTAGGCTTACATTAACACTGCAATGAAGTTACTGTGAAAATCCCGAAGTCGCCACACTCCTGTTCGGGTACACTGAGGAAGACTTTAGCATGGCCAATGCACCTAACCAGCACCCGGAGGAAACCCACGCAGACACGGGGAGAACGTGCAAACTCCACACAGACAGTGACCCAAGCCAGGAATCGAACTCGGGTCCCTGGCGCTGTGAGGCAGCAGTGCTAACCACTGCGCCACCGCGCTGCCCATATAACTGTCTAAATGCTTTTTAAAAGACAAAATTGTACCCGCCTCTACTACTACCTCTGGCAGCTCGTCCCAGACACCCACCACCCTCTGTGTGAAAAAACTGCCCCTCTGGACCCTTTTGTATCTCTCCCCTCTAACCTTAAACCTATGCCCTCTAGTTTTAGACTCCCCTACCTTTGGGAAAAGATATTGACGAACGAGCTGATCCATGCCCCTAACCACGTCTTTCGGACTGTGGGAGGAAACCAGAGCACCCGGAGGAAACCCACGCAGACACGGGGAGAAGGTGCAGACTCCACACAGACAGTGACCCAAGCCGGGAATCGAACCCGAGCAGGGTTCCAAATTTCAAGCCCGCCCGACTGTCTTATGTACGAAAGTGGCATGATGACATCGATAACGGTGCCTGGGTGATACGTCTCCAGATGCTGGGAATCTTCCTGATTTGGGAGTCTGTTATTCTGCCCACAGTCCCAGAATAAGAAGGAGGCCATTTACAGGAGAGGTGAGGAGGCTTTTCTTCACTCAAAGGGTGGTGAATGTTGGGAATTCGCGCTGTGGAGGCTCAGTCACTGAGTGCGTTTAGCACAGACATCTATCGATTTCTCGATGACAAATATGTCAAGGGAATGGGGATAGTGTGGGATAATGGCGTTCAGTTGGAGATCAGCTATGATCTAGTAAAATGTTGCAGCAGGATAGAGGGGCTGAATGGCCTGCTCCTGCCCCTATTTCCTATGCTTCTATGTCAGACTGAATGACACCTTGCACTGTTTATAAAACTGTAAGAATTGAAATTTGGTCTTCACAAGTACAGTAGTACAGCAGTAATGTTACTGGATGAGTAATGGGGGCGGCACGGTGGCACAGTGGTTGGCACTGCTGCCTCACAGCGCCAGGGACCCAGGTTCGATTCCCAGTTTGGGTCACTGTCTGTGTGGAGTCTGCACGTTCTTCCCGTGTCTGCGTGGGTTTCCTCCGGGTGCTCCGGTTTCCTCCCACAGTCCGAAAGATGTGCGGGTTAGGGTGCATTGGTCATGCTAAATTGCCCCTTAGTGTCAGGGGGACGAGGGGGGCACGGTAGCACAGTGGTTAGCACTGCTGCTTCACAGCTCCAGGGACCTGGGTTCAATCCCCGGCTTGGGTCACTGTCTGTGGGAGTTTGCACATTCTCCTCATGTCTGCGTGGGTTTCCTCCGGGTGCTCCGGTTTCCTCCCACAGTCCAAAGATGTGCGGGTTAGGTTGATTGGCCATGCTAAAATTGCCCCTTGGTGTCCTGAGATGCGTAGGTTAGAGGGATTAGCGGGGTAAATATGCAGGGATATGGGAGTAGGGCCTGGGTGGGATTGTGGTCGGTGCAGACTCGATGGGCCAAATGGCCTCTTTCTGCACTGTAGGGTTTCTATGATTCTATGATTCTATCAGTAACCCCCACAGCTTGCCTCCTGGACTTGCAGGCTGTCCTGTCTGGAGACAATACACATCTCTTTAACCTGTGCTTAATGCTCCCTCCACCCACATTGTCTGTATCTTTAAGATCTGGTTGGCTGTAGGGATTCGCTTTCGAATCAGTATTCTGTAACTTGATTTTGTGTCTCTGTGCCCTGTTTGAGAGCAGATTTCCACTCCATCTGACGAAGGAGCAGCGTTGCGAAAGCTAATGGTATTTGCTACCAAATAAACCTGTTGGACCTTAGCCTGGTGTTGTTAAAACTTTTACGGTGTACCTACACCACATGGACTGACTGATGTCCAATAACAATCCTGGAACTCCCTCCCTAACAGCACTGTGGGTGTACCTACACCACGTGGACTGACTGATGTCCAATAACAATCCTGGAACTCCCTCCCTAACAGCACTGTGGGTGTACCTACACCACACGGACTGACTGATGTCCAATAACAATCCTGGAACTCCCTCCCTAACAGCACTGTGGGTGTACCTACACCACACGGACTGACTGATGTCCAATAACAATCCTGGAACTCCCTCCCTAACAGCACTGTGGGTGTACCTACACCACGTGGACTGACTGATGTCCAATAACAATCCTGGAACTCCCTCCCTAACAGCACTGTGGGTGTACCTACACCACACGGACTGACTGATGTCCAATAACAATCCTGGAACTCTCTCCCTAACAGCACTGTGGGTGTACCTACACCACATGGACTGACTGATGTCCAATAACAATCCTGGAACTCCCTCCCTAACAGCACTGTGGGTGTACCTACACCACAGGGACTGCGGTTGTTCAAGAAGGCGGCTCACCACCCCCTTTTCGAGGGGCAATTAGGGATGGGTAATAACTGCTGGGCCCAGCCAGCGATGCCCACATCCTGCGAATAAATAAAAATAAAACATTTCTTCACTCTCTGAGTTCTCCCATTGTGTAACCTTGGGACCATTAGGGAAATAATGAGCTCGAAATGTTCCAAAGTGTTTTGGCAGCCAATTAAGTAATTTTGAGGTTGAGTCACTGTCATGTAATGGGGAAATGTGCATCTGCCTCTGTTGTGTCTTGCCCACCACTGAACCACAGAGCCGTGAAACGCAGTTGTTTTGTTGGACCTGAAAGCAGCAGTATCTGCTGTGTTCCACCCAGTGAATTTCACACCATTATTTATTGATCATTTGTCTGTCATGTTGCTCATAACAGTTATTAATATTTCGTTAAAACACAACCTAAATGCAAAGTACGCCGTTATTAAAGTATTTCCCTTCATCTAACAGGACGGGGCATAAGTTAATAACTGTTTTAATTTGTGTTTTCTTTTCTCCTTATGTACAGCTCTGCTCAAGTTGCCCACTTTTAACTTTTGCCGTAATAAGCGCTTTTAAGCACAGGCAAAGATCTTGGGGGTGTTTCGAATGGAAGATACTTTTTTTGCATTGCCACAGGGAACTCTGCTCCATAACGTGTGCGGGACAGCTCATTTGTGTCCAGTTATTATTTCCCTGTGTCATAGACCTGCCCTTCATAGAATAGAATCCCTACAGTGCAGAAGGAGGCCATTCGGCCCATTGGGTCTGTACCGACCTCAATCCCACCCAGGCCCTATCCCCATAACCCCACACATTTACCCTACTATTCCACTGACTCTCAGATCACTTTATCATGGCCAATCCACCTAACCTACACATCTTTGGACACTAAGGGGCAATTTAACATGGCCAATCCACCTAACCTGCACATCTTTGGACACTAAGGGGCAATTGAGCATGGCCAATCCACCTAACCTGCACATCTTTGGACACCAAGGGGCAATTGAGCACGGCCAATCCACCTAACCTGCACAGCTTTGGACACTAAGGGACAATTTAGCATGGCCAATCCACCTAACCTGCACATCGTTGGACTGTGGGAGGAAACCGGAGCACCCGGAGGAAACCCACGCAGAAACGGGGAGAACGTGCAGACTCCACACAGAATGTGACCCGAGGCGGGAATGGAACCCGGGTCCCTGGCGCTGTGAGGCAGCAGTGCTGACCACAGTGCCACCATGCCGCCTTGTTAAGAGCTCGATGTAATCTGAGGCTGCGGGCTGGACTTTTCCAGAATCTGGTGAGATCCGGATGCGGAAGTCCTGGATCGACTGATCCAATTTTCCCAGGCAGGGGAAGGGGAGCATGGCATGATTCACACAGGAGGAACATTGAAATTCAGCACGGACATATGCACTCAGTGCTGAGTTCAAGCAGCCTGCATTTCACTGTTGCAAGGGCTTTAACCCACAAAGGCATCAATTTGTGGTGGAGATGTAAACGCTCCTTTTTACAATTCCTTCACGGGATGTGGACATGTGGCTGGACCCATCATTTATTACCCATCCCTAATACCCCTTGAGAAGACGATGGTGGGCTGCCTTCTTGAACCGTTGCAGTCCCTGCGGTGTAGGTACATCCACAGTGCTGTTAGGGAGGGAGTTCCAGGATTGTTATTGGACATCAGTCAGTCCATGTGGTGTAGGTACACCCACAGTGCTGTTAGGGAGGGAGTTCCAGGATTGTTATTGGACATCAGTCAGTCCATGTGGTGTAGGTACACCCACAGTGCTGTTAGGGAGGGAGTTCCAGGATTGTTATTGGACATCAGTCAGTCCATGTGGTGTAGGTACACCCACAGTGCTGTTAGGGAGGGAGTTCCAGGATTGTTATTGGACATCAGTCAGTCCATGTGGCGTAGGTACACCCACAGTGCTGTTAGGGAAGGAATTCCAGGATTTTGACCCAGCGACAGTGAAGGAACGGCCAATATATTTCCAAGTCAGGACGGTGACTGATTTGGAAGGGAACTTGCAGGAGAAGGATCCCCGTGTGTTCGCTGCCCTTGTCCTTCTAGGTGGTAACGGCCTCGGGTTTGGAAGGTGCTGTCAAAGGAAAGGGGTGGGTAAGGTCTGTATAACTATCATAACCTGGGGAAGTTTTTCAACTGCCCACTCTTTGAAATTAAACAAAAACAGACTGCTGCTGTCAATGAGAGTTTGAGCACAACTCTCTGCTCGATTGTTTTGATTGTCAGACCAGGTGCAGGTTTATCTAAGACATTTGCGCAGTTTCAATAGATTTGTTTAGAATGTTTGGCTGAGTTTCAAAAGCTAGTGATCTCAGTCGAGCGGTGAGGGGGGTGGGGATCTTTCGAATCTGCAGTTTGATTGACAGTGTAGAGAGGCTATTTAAGGATGATCTCTCTTTGACATGGGGACAAAGTTTGTTTTTATAAGAGATTAACCACTTGAGGAGGTTTAGAAATGTTTTATAGATTTTATGAATGGGAGTTCTTTGCACAATCAAGTGCAAAACAAAGTTTGTTTTTATAAGAGATTACCCACTTGAGATTTTACAATGTTGAATAGATTTTATGAATGGGACTTTTTCACACTATCAAGTGTGTATGAGTGAGAGCAGTATTAGATTGTTTTCTTTCATCTTCACATGGCTTCACAGAGTGAGCTTGAACAGATTAAACAAGCAGTTTGATTGACAGTGTAATGAGGCTATCTAAGGATTGTCTCTTTTTGACATGGGGACAAAGTTTGTTTTTATAAGGGATTAACCACGGTAGCACAGTGGTTAGCACTGCTGCTTCACAGCTCCAGGGACCTGGGTTCGATTCCCGGCTTGGGTCACTGTCTGTGTGGAGTTTGCACATTCTCCTCGTGTCTGCGTGGGTTTCCTCCGGGTGCTCCGGTTTCCTCCCAAAGATGTGCGGGTTAGGTTGATTGGCCGTGCTAAAAATTGCCCCTTAGTGTCCTGGGATGCGTAGGTTAGAGGGATTAGTGGGTAAATATGTAAGGATATGGGGGTAGAGCCTGGGTGGGATTGTGGTCGGTGCAGACTCGATGGGCCGAATGGCCTCTTTCTGTACTGTAGGATTTCTATGTAACCACTTGAGGAGATTTTAAAATGTTGAATAGATTTTATGAAAAGGAGTTTTTTGCACAATCAAGTGCAAAACAAAGTTTGTTTTTATCAGAGATTAACCACTTGAGGAGATGTTGAATAGATTTTATGAATGGGACTTTTTCACACTATCAAGTGCGTATGAGTGAGAGCAGTACTAGAGATTGTTTCCTTTCACCTTCACATAGCTTCACAGATTGAGCTGGAACAGATTAAAGGTACATGAGATAACAGGAGGCCCAGATGTCAAGCTTAAAAGGAGCATGGAGAGGGGGGGAAACATCGCAGGCAACGCCAATCGGAAAGGGCTTCACACAAACCGTTGGCGTCAAGATTGTCAGCTGGGTCACCGTGCCTGAGACAGCAGAAAGGAGCAGCAGATTCTGGTGAAATGCGAACGGTACATGATGGCTGCTCACATCCTCAGGATGAACAGTTCACTGAGACGGTATTACAACACCTATTGATATCCAACTTGCCCTGAACACTGAATGGTTCCCTTGCAAATGTGTGCTTTCAAACTGGGATACGACAAAATGATATCTGAGCACAGGTGTATTTATAGGTCAAGGAATTGCCGAAGGACCGCTTCTGAACTGAATTAGCGGCTGTTCCTGTCACTTCAGGCGTACCTGCTTGCAGTGTCACACTGACTGACGTGCCCTTTAGTTCCAGCATTTTTTGCTTTGATTTTAGGGGCCAATGGGTCTTCTCTTTAAGAACATCTCATTTCATTTCCTGCATCCTGCAAAGGTTAACACTTCCCTGCACACCTCCTGTCCAGGCACTTGATACGATTCCAGCCTCACTGGGTTTTTTTAGTTTATTTATTAGTAGGCTTACATTAACACTGCAATGAAGTTGCTGTGAAAATCCCCTAGTCGCCACACTCCTGTTCGGGTACACTGAGGGAGAATTTAGCACGGCCAATCCACCTAACCAGCACATCTTTCGGACTGTGGGAGGAAAGTGGAGGAAACCCACGCAGACACGGGGAGAATGTGCAGATTCCACCCAAACAGTGACCCAAGCCTGGAATTGAACCTGGGCCCCTGGTGCTGTGAGGCAGCAGTGCTAACCACTGTGCCACCGTGCCTTTTTGAAAATGATATCGGATTTACAATACGGAAACAAGCCTTTTGGCCCAATCAGCCTGTGTTGGTCTTTGTCCTTCCCACAGGCAGTAGTTCTAATACCATGTGCCTGCCATGTTCCTATATACTTACACTCCCTTGCAAGCTTCTGTGTGAATAGCTTTTTCCTGATCTCTGTCCATAATGTTCATTGTTACAGCTTCATCCTCCACACTTCCATCGCCAGAAACTTGGTTCCATCTCGCTAATCTGTCCTATCGCAGAATCATAGAATCCCCACAGTGCAAAAACAGGCCATTCACCCCATCGAGTCTGCACCGACTTTCTGCATTTTACCCAGACCCTATCCCCATAATCCCACATATTTAATCCCCCTAATCTGCACACCTTTGGACGCTAAGGGGCAATTTAGCAAGGCCAATCCACATAACCTTCATACCTTTGGACACCAAGGGACAATTTAGCATGGCCAATCCACCTAACCTACATATCTTTGGACACTAAGGGGCAATTTAGCATGGCCAATCCACCTAACCTACACATCTTTGGACACTAAGAGACAATTTAGCATGGCCAATCCTCCTAACCTGCACATCTTTGGACACCAAGGGGCAATTTAGCATGGCCAATCCACCTAACCTACAAATCTTTGGACACTAAGGGGCAATTTAGCATGGCCAATCCACCTAACCTACATATCTTTGGACACTAAGGGGCAATTTAGCATGGCCAATCCACCTAACCTACATATCTTTGGACACTAAGGGGCAATTTAGCATGGCCAATCCACCTAACCTACACATCTTTGGACACTAAGGGACAATTTAGCATGGCCAATCCTCCTAACCTGCACATCTTTGGACACCAAGGGGCAATTTAGCATGTCCAATCCACCTAACCTACACATCTTTGGGCACTAAGGGGCAATTTAGCATGGCCAATCCACCTAACCTACACATCTTTGGACACTAAGGGACAATTTAGCATGGCCAAACCAACTAACCTACACATCTTTGGACACTAAGGGACAATTTAGCATGGCCAATCCACCTAACCTGCACACCTTTGGACACTAAGGGGCAATTTAGCATGACCAATCCCCCTAACCTGCACATCTTTGGACACTAAGGGGCAATTTAGCATGGCCCAATCGACCTAACCCGCACATCTTTGGACTGTGGGAGGAAACCGGAGCACCTGGAGGAAACCCACGCAGACACGGGGGAGAACGTGCAAACTCCACACAGACAGTGACCTAAACCGGGAATCGAACCTGGTTCCCTGGCGCTGTGAGGCAGCAGTGCTAACCACTGTACCACTGTGCCGCCCACAAGACAGCTACTGAGGCTGATCGCCCAACTCAACAGCCTAATCCTGCTTTCTCCCCATAACCTTTGACCCCATTCGCCCCAAGTGCTATATCCAGCCGCCTCTTCAATACATTCAATGTTTTGGCAGCAACCACTTCCTGTGGTAATTTTTGACTCGCTAAAGTGGGTGGATTGGCTTCTGAATCAGTGAGGTAGATAGCGATGGGTGGATATACTTCATTGCAATCTCCTGACCTCCAAGACAGCGCACTGGATGAAGTGATAGATTGAGAGAGCACGCTGGATAAAAAGAATCATGCTCGCTCAATGTTCGGTCAGTGAATTAACTGCAAATGAAACCCCATCGTGAACAAGTCCTTCTTTTAGTGTATATTTCAGCATCAGTATGGTGCACTGTCACGTCTGATACTGAAAATGAAAGAAGAGACACTGCTGGGCTTGCCTCAGTAAGGACAGGATATCAGATCTATGGAAGGATGGTGCGTACACCAGTGACTTAATGCTCAATAATGTAGTTCCGACAGCAATTCGAGAAAGAAACAGCAAATGGCGAATGGATTTCCCCAGGGGCTGTGATGCAGGAACTTTTAAAGAATTATTTGCAGAGTTTTACTTTACTTTAATCGAACGGCAAAGTTGGAAAGCTGGCGGACTCATCCCCCACGTCCTCCCTCCCACCCTTACCTCACAGAGAGTGCAGAATGAAGAAGTTAATATAAAGGAAATTGAGGTAGCTATTTATCGATCGCCTTTGGGTAAAGCACCAGGTTTAGTCGTTTCCAGAGAGTTCGACACATTTAATAATAATCTAACGGCAGCTGCTGATCTGGAAGCCTCCTGAAGACTGGTTCAAAGAACAAAGAACAGTACAGCACAGGAAACAGGCCCTTCGGCCCTCCAAGCCTGTGCCGCTCCTTGGTCCAACTAGACCAATCGTTTGTATCCCTCCAGTCCCAGGCTGCTCATGTGACTATCCAGGTAAGTCTTAAACGATGTCAGCGTGCCTGCCTCCACCACCCTACTTGGCAGCGCATTCCAGGCCCCCACCACCCTCTGTGTAAAAAACGTCCCTCTGATATCTGAGTTATACTTCGCCCCTCTCACCTTGAGCCCGTGACCCCTCGTGATCGTCACCTCCGACCTGGGAAAAAGCTTCCCACCGTTCACCCTATCTATCCCCTTCATAATCTTGTACACCTCTATTAGATCTCCCCTCATTCTCCATCTTTCCAGGGAGAACAACCCCAGTTTACCCAATCTCTCCTCATGGCTAAGACCCTCCATACCAGGCAACATCCTGGTAAACCTTCTCTGCACTCTCTCTAACGCCTCCACGTCCTTCTGGTAGTGCGGCGACCAGAACTGGACGCAGTACTCCAAATGTGGCCTAACCAGCGTTCTATACAGCTGCATCATCAGACTCCACTTTTATACTCTATACCCCGTCCTATAAAGGCAAGCATACCATATGCCTTCTTCACCACCTTCTCCACCTGTGTTGCCACCTTCAAGGATTTGTGGACTTGCACACCTAGGTCCCTCTGTGTTTCTATACTCCTGATGACTCTGCCATTTATTGTATAACTCCTCCCTACATTATTTATTCCAAAATGCATCACTTCGCATTTATCCGGATTAAACTCCATCTGCCACCTCTCCGCCCAATTTTCCAGCCTATCTATATCCTGCTGTATTGCCCGACAATGCTCTTCGCTATCCGCAAGTCCAGCCATCTTCGTGTCATCCGCAAACTTGCTGATTACACCAGTTACACCTTCTTCCAAATCATTTCTATATATCACAAATAGCAGAGGCCCCAGTACAGAGCCCTGCGGAACACCACTGGTCACAGACCTCCAGCCGGAAAAAGACCCTTCGACCACTACCGTCTGTCTCCTATGGCCAAGCCAGTTCTCCACCCATCTAGCCACTTCTCCTTGTATCCCATGAGCCTTAACCTTCTTAACCAACCTGCCATGTGGGACTTTGTCAAATGCCTTACTGAAATCCATATAGGCAACATCCACGGCCCTTCATCAACCGTTTTTGTCACTTCTTCAAAAAACTCCACCAAATTTGTAAGGCACGACCTCCCTCTTACAAAACCATGCTGTCTGTCACTAATGAGATTGTTCCGTTCTAAATGCACATACATCCTGTCTCTAAGAATCCTCTCCAACAACTTCCCTACCACGGACGTCAAGCTCACCGGCCTATAATTTCCTGGGTTATCCCTGCTACCCTTCTTAAACAACGGGACCACATTCGCTATCCTCCAATCCTCAGGGACCTCACCCGTGTCCAAAGAAGCGACAAAGATTTCCGTCAGAGGCCCAGCAATTTCATCTCTCGTCTCCCTGAGCAGTCGAGGATAGATGCCATCAGGCCCTGGGGCTTTGTCAGTTTTAATGTTCCCTAAAAAACCTAACACTTCCTCTCTTGTAATGGATATTTTCTCTAATGGGTCAACACCTCCCTCCAAGACACTCCCAGTTAACACGCCCCTCTCCTTCGTGAATACCGATGCAAAGTATTCATTTAAGATCTCCCCTATTCCCTTGGGTTCTAAGCATAATTCCCCTCCTTTGACCCTGAGAGGTCCGATTTTCTCCCTGACAACTCTTTTGTTCCTAACGTATGAATAGAATGCCTTAGGATTCTCCTTAATCCTGCCTGCCAAGAACATCTCGTGACCTCTTTTTGCCCTTCTAACTCCCCGTTTGAGTTCTTTCCTACTCTCTCTGTATTCCTCCAGAGCTCCATCTGTTTTCAGTTGCCTGGACTTAACGTACACCTCCCTTTTCATTTTAATCAGATCCTCAATTTCCCTGGTTATCCACGGCTCTCGAATCCTACCTTTCCTATCTTTCCTTTTTACAGGCACATGCCTATCCTGCAGCCTTATCAATAGTTCCTTAAAAGACTCCCACATGCCAGACGCGGACTTACCCTCGAACATCCTCTCCCAATCAACATCCACCAATTCCTGCCTAATCCGGCTATAGTTAGCCTTCCCCCAATTTAGCACCCTGCCCGTAGGACAGCACTCATCCTTGTCCATGACTATCCTAAAGTTAACAGAGTTGTGGTCACTATTTGCCACATGTTCCCCTACCGAAACTTTGACGACCTGACCGGGCTCATTTTCCAGAACTAGGTCCAGTATAGCCCCCTCTCTAGTCGGGCTATCTACATACTGTTCCAAAGAACCTTCCAGTACGCATTTTACAAATTCCTCCCCGTCCGGACCCCCAGCTCTAAGCACTTTCCAGTCTGTGCCAGGGAAATTAAAGTCCCTTTTTTTTTGAGTGAGGGAATCCCTCTGTTAAGACCATAAGACATAGGAGCAGAATTAGGCCACTCGGCCCATCGAGTCTGCTCCGCCATTCAATCATGGCTGATATTTTTCTCATCCCCATTCTCCTGCCTTTTCCCCATAACCCCTGATCTCCTTATTAATCAGGAACCTATCTATCTCTGTCTTAAAGACACTCAATGACCTGGCCTCCACAGCCTTCTGTGGCAAAGAGTTCCACAGATTCACCACTCTCTGGCTGAAGAAATTCCTCCTCATCTCTGTTTTAAAGGATAAGTGCATGTGGTCAGGGATTGCATGTTGTCCAGAAGAATGCAAGAATCTCCGCCCTTGTACCCACCCTCCCCTCATCATCTCCCACTGTTTAGGCACTGCTCTTGTTGCTGGGGGACTGGGACAGAATGAGGAGTGAGGATTTTTCATTACTGGCCATCTTTGTCCTTTGATGGGTCGACATCAATAAAGCACTTTATAAAATTCATCCAGGGATTATGGGTGCTGCTGATGAGGCCACCATTCCTAATTGCCCTTGAGAAGGAGGTGGAGGTGAGCTGTCATTTTGAAGCCATTGCAGTACATAGGGGTGGGGTGCAGGGTGGGGAGAGAGAGAGAGAGAGCGAGGTGGGAGATGGGAGAGGGGGTTGGAGAGAGAGAGAGAGAGCGAGAGGTGGGAGATGGGAGAGGGGGTTGGAGAGAGAGAGAGAGCGAGAGGTGGGAGATGGGAGAGGGGGTTGGAGAGAGAGAGAGAGCGAGAGGTGGGAGATGTGGGCAGGGGGAGGTGGGGGCGGGGAGTTGGGGAATAATGTCTCCAGAAAAGGACTCAGTGGGAGGGGGTAGGGCTGCTGTTGAATTTCCATTTGCCACGAGTTTATTGAGCCTGCTGATTCCTTTCTGACTCTTCCTCCCATTTTCTTCTCTCTTCCTCGCCCCCATGTTTGCATTTTCACCCTTCCGTCCTCTCCTTTTTGCTCTTTCCCCTTCCCTTCTCTCACCTATTCTTTCCCTCCCTCCTTGACTGCTCCGTCCTCCTCTCCCCTCATTTTCTCTCCCCCTTCTGCCTCTCCCCCTTCCTCTCTCATCGTATCTCCCGTCCTTCCTCGCCCCTCTTCTTCCAAAATCGCTCACTCACTTCATCTTCTTCTCGTTCACTCTCTTCCTTCCCTTTCTCCTTTCTCTCTCATCGCGACCCCTCATTCATCCTCCATTCCTCTCCCTTCCCCTCCATTCCTCCTCCTCCCCCTCCATTCCCTCCTCTCCCTCCATTCCTCCTCCTCTCCCTCCATTCCCTCCTCTCCCTCCATTCCTCCTCCTCTCCCTCCATTCCTCCTCCTCTCCCTCCATTCCCTCCTCTCCCTCCATTCCTCCCCCTCCCCCTCCATTCCTCCCCCTCCATTCCTCCCCCTCCCCCTCCATTCCTCCCCCGACCCCTCCAGTCCTCCCCCTCCATTCCTTCCCCCCCCTCCTACATTCCTTCCTCCCCCTCCATTCCTTCTCTCCCACTCATCTTCCGTTCCTTCCTGCTCCCTTTCTCATGCGGCAGGCCCACTTGGAAGGGGTATTGGCTCTGGTACAGGCTGTTTGTGGGTTGCGATGGGTGAATGGATACACATCTCGCAGCCATTAGCTCCTGGGTAGCCACTTGAACTCATGAAATCATGTCACTTCAGAGTCGCTACTCACTTAGATGGCTGGGTGCAGTGTGTGATCATGAAGTGCCTTTCAGCTACCAACAGGAATAAAGTGACATTCTCCCGTGACAATATCTTGCTGCGAACAGTACACAATAACGGTAATTTTTAAGAATTGAGAATTCCTTGGCCATTGACCTGTGAAAAAAGAAAATGAGGGACATGGAAATGGGGAAGAGAAGTGTGCAATCTCAGAGATATTTTCGAAAAGATGATGGTCACAGATAATTCAAGCCTACCTTTCAGACTTGCACAGTACACTGACTACAGTCAATAGTCTGACAGTAAGCTCTGTCTCTTAATGCAGCAAGTTGTTTCGGAGCAGTGACTGCGCTGCTACTTTTAAGCAAATATCTTTACAGAATTCGTGGTTGGGTTTCAGCGATTTTGTTAATTTTGCATGATCAGACTGATGCGCTATCAATTAGGCAAAAGACTACTTGTGTGCCAATACAACTGTAGGCTTTTATTCATAACAGAATCAGGAGCACATCCCAACAGGTAACCGACCCGAACTGAACAAGGGGGAGGAGACAGCCACCTTTATACTAGGTGACAAGGGGAGGAGCCGGCAGGGGATGTGTCCAGGCATAACAAACACACAACGGTGGTCCAGGCAGGACAAAGGCACAACTGAAGTCCACCACACAGACAGGTATTTCCCTCTTTGGGTAACTGCTGGGAAGATTAGCAGGCTAATTAGCAACCAGTCGAACCCTCCCTCCATAGCCAACAAGTTCTTGAGTGAGATTTGAACTTAGAGCTTCAGGAGCAGTAAGGGTGTGACTTTTTTAAAAATTCATCCGTGGGACATGGGCGTCGCTGGCTGGGCCAGCATTTATTGCCCATCCCGAGGGAAGATGAGAGTCACCACATTGCTGTGGCTCTGGAGTCACATGTAGGCCAGACCGGGTAAGGATGGCAGATTTCTTTCCCCAAAGGGCATTAGTGAACCAGATGGGTTTTTCCGACAATGGTTTTGTGGTCATCAGTAGATTCTTAATTCCAACTTTATTGTATTGAATTCAAATTCCACCATCTGCCGTGGCGGGATTCGAACCCGGGTCCCCCAGAACATTAGCTGAGTTTCTGGATTAATAGCCCAGTGATAATACCACTAGGCTATCGCCTCCCGCTCAAGTTGCCCTCGAGAAGATGGTGGTGAGCTGCCTTCTTGAATCGCTGCAGTCCATGTGGTGTAGGTACACCCACAGTGCTGTTAGGGAGGGAATTCCAAGATTTTGACCCAACGACTGCAAAGGAACGGCTGATCTATTTCCAAGGATGGTGAGTGGCTTGGAGGGGAATTTGCAGGTGGTGGTGTTCCCATGTACCTGCTGCCCTTGTCCTTCTAGATGGAAGATGGAAGGTGCTGTCTAAGGATTGTAGCATCATAGAAACCCCACAGAAGGAGGCTATTCAGCCTATCGAGTCTGCACCGACCACAATCCCGCCCAGGCCCTATCCCTATAACCCCATGCATTTAACCTAGCTAGCCCCCCTGACACTAAAGGGCAATTTAGCATGGCCAATCCACCTAACCCGCACATCTTTGGGCTGTGGGCGGAAACCGGAGAACTTGGAGGAAACCCACGCAGACACAGGGAGAATGTGCAGACTTCACACAGACAGTGACCCAAGCCAGGAATCGAACCCGGGTCCTTGCTGCTGTGAGGCAGCAGTGCTAACCACTGTGCCGCCGTGTTCCAACTCGCTGCACGTAATGGGCTCTCCCATTGATTCCAATCATAGAGGCTCTTCTTAACATGATAAAGTGCACCATTTAGTGGCTGAACCCCAAGGTTGTGGAGCACCTGGTTTCTGCTACAGTGGAACTGATTCACTGCTGCAAAATCCCCTTGAGATTGGAGGCGAACCTCATTATTTGGGGCTCTTTCCAAAATGTGTCTAAAATAAAAAGCACTTCCCGTGACAACATGCTTTGATCCTCATTCAGGAAAAAAGATGTCGAAAATCAATAAACGCACAACCTGTTTCGATAGCTGAATTATTGAGTGAGATAAGAACATCTATTTTAGGGAGCATTCTAGCTGATTAACTGAGAAGAGAAATATCAACTAACACAGTGGTTCCCAAAGGGTGCGGCGCGCCACACTGGTGCGGTGAGAGAGGATGGCAAGTGTGGCGGGAAGATTCAAGGACAATCAAAGAAACATTTAAACGTGGATTAGATATTTTTCCAAAGTGATTGTTTTATACTTTCTGGATGTCCCATGACCATATTATAAAGTAGTTGTGTTCTATGTTATGAATCAAGCACTGCTTGGAGTTGTTTTTTTTTGTTTTTGAATGTATTTCTTATCAATAAAAAATTCAGTGTGGCGCGAGCAAATTTTTATTCCGAAAGTGCGGCCCAGTGAAAAAAGTTTGGGAACCACTGAACTAACCTGTAGATTATTTTTAGATATACGCAAACACAACACTGGGTTAGTTCCTCTTAAAAATTTACAGGGGACTGAAAGGGCCTCCAGTTCCTTGATAGGGTTGTTTACCCTCCAGGATTGGCCTGGAGTCTCCAAAATTGGCAAGTTTTTTACACAGAAGGTGCTTGGAACTCGCTGCCGGAGGAAGTAGTGACTTTTAAGGGGCATCTGGACAAATACATGAATAGGATGGGAATGGAGGGATATGGTCCCCGGAAGGGTAGGGAGTTTTAGTTCAGTCGGGCAGCATGGTCGGTGCAGGCTTGGAGGGCCGAAGGGCCTGTTCCTGTGCTGTAATTTTCTTTGTTCTTTGTACATCAGGCCAGCTGTGGAGCTGTGCAGGGCAATAGGCAGCTTGAAGGCAACACACAACTGAATGTGGGGCCGCTGCTGGTGTCACAGTTGGCCATGGGGTGGGGAAGGTCGTGGGGGCAATGGGCATTGGGCGTGGAGTGGTGGCGGTTGGGGTAGCGGGTGCCAGCCCGCAGCCTTGAAATGGTAGGTTGGCAGGAGCACAGGGCAAACCAGTCTTCCACCAGGGCCTTCAAAGAGCGAAAGGCCTCTGATTTATCAAGGTCCCTGTTTCAGGCACGGGCACTGCATGGCAAACAGCCTCATGGTGGGGGGGGGGGGGGGGGGGGGGGGGGGCGGTGGGGTGGGGGGGGTTGCCTCCTCCTATTTCACTGTTCTTTCCCACACACATTCCAAAGCTCCTTCCTCGCGTCGACCTTCTTGGTGACTGAAATTGACTGCTGCACGCAAACAGCAGCTGTGCGAGTGGGATTCTCCACTCTTGAAAATCACTTCAGATTCATGCAGATAAAATATTAGCTTTCCTCCGGAGCCAGGGGAAGTCCTGACAGCTGTCATCTTGACTTTATTCCAAGGCTGAGGCAAATCTATTTCCAAGTTTCAGACTTTACCTTGGCTTGGTGGTGAGGGGGTGGGAGGTGGAGCAGGGGTTGAAGAGGATTGTAATGACTTCAATCAGCCATTGAGGTTGGCCGATTGGAATATGAACTCCCTGATTCAGGAGTCAATTGCAGCCTTGTGGAGTCTGTGAGCCTTGTCTACGTTATCTGTTGTAGGCTGCACACCCGTTTTTCTTTCCTCACAAACCTTTTGTTAATCTTTTGTTTGGACTTCAGTCCCGTGCTCCTGATCTACAGGCACCCGGTATGGAGGGGCCGCTGGGAAGGAGGAGGACCTCCTCGAGAACCTGCTCCTGGGCCTGGCAAAGCGTGCCAAGCAGCGGGCGACCGAGGGGGGTCATCCGACCCGACTGTCTGCCCCTCTATCGCGGCTATATTCGCGGCCGGGTGTCCCCGGAGAGGGAACATGGGGTGTCCGAGGGCACTGTTAACGCCTTCCGTGCCCGCTGGGCACCACAGGGGCTCTATTGACCCCCTTAATCACATTTTGATTTGATGTTTCCATTCCACTTTGTCCCATGTTTCGGGCGGTTCCCCTCCTTTTGGGAACTGCCCCTTTTAATTGTCCCCTCGTTAATTAGATTTAGTTTAATTGGTTGGCCAAAAAGATTGGAGTCGATTGAGGGGCCAATCAGGGAGCCTTTTCCTTGTATTTAACCGGTGAGGTGAGGGGCGGAGATGGGACTGACAGGGTGGAGAAGGGGAGGGTGGAAGACCAGATGGAAAGATGCGGTGGTGAGGGAGGTAAACACAGAGGGACTGGAAGAGGAATGGGTGACTGACAGGCGGAAATGGAGAAGGGTGATTGTAATGACTTCAATCAGGCCATTGAGGTTGGCCTGTTGGAATATGAACTCCCTGATTAAGGATCCAATTGATGGGTCAATCAGGGAGTCTTTTCCTTGTATTTAACCGGGGCGTGTCAGTTCCTCTGGCACCCCCGAAGGTAGACTGCTGACTGATCGCACTCTGTGTACTGCTCTTAGAGTTTGTAAATAAAGGGATTTTTGAAGGGACTTCTGCCTCCGCAGACGTATTACGGGGGGGGGATACAAAACAAAAAAGTAGACTTTCCTGGTAATGAATTTCTGAATCCTATCTTCAGTCCTTCAGCTTTTTTTTTTCTGGGACGTCATCAGCTTTTTATCTCATAGCTTCCGGAACCGTGTGCCTGTCAATGATTAGCTGCAGCCCTTTAGGACCTGGGGTATGGGCAGATTTTCTGATCCCCCAGTAAGTGCGCTGCAGGCTGGCCTCTGTGGCTAAGCTTCCCCTGTGCTAATGGCTGATTCAACTCGGGGAGAAGGGCGTGCATCGGAACATTGAGCCAAGCCCGACCGCAGAGCTGTCGATGCATGCGATCACTGGGCCACGTCGACCTAATCATTCCCCTTGTCTGAAAAGCTGGGCCAACGCCTCCAGAGCGAAGAAGAGTGGTGAAGAAGGCATTCGGCATGCTTGGTTTCATTGGGTCAGAACATTGAATACAGGAGTTGGGATGTCTTGTTGAAGTTGTACAAGACATTGGTAAGGCCACACTTGGAATACTGTGTGCAGTTCTGGTCACCCTATTATAGAAAGGATATTATTAAACTAGAAAGAGTGCAGAAAAGATTTACTAGGATGCTACCGGGACTTGATGGATTGAGTTATAAGGAGAGGCTGGATAGACTGGGACTTTTTTCCCTGGAGCGTGGGAGGCTTAGGAGTGATCTTATAGAGGTCTATAAAATAATGAGGGGCGCAGATCAGCTGGATAGTCAACATCTTTTCCCAAAGGTAGGGGAGTCTAAAACTAGAGGGCATAGGTTTAAGGTGAAAGGGGAGAGATACAAAAGGGTCCAGAGGGGCAATTCTTTCAGACACAGGGTGGTGAGTGTCTGGAACGAGATGCCAGAGGTAGTAGTAGAGGCGGGTACAATTTTGTCTTTTAAAAAGCGTTTCGACGGTTACATGGGTGAGATGGGTATAGAGGGATATGGGCCAAATGCGGGCAATTGGGACTAGCTTAGTGGTTAAAAACTGGACGGCATGGACAAGTTGGGCTGAAGGGCCTGTTTCCATGCTGTAAACCTCTATGACTCTATCACTGTCACACTGCTCGGCACTGAAATTGGAAGTTGCACTGGTGTCTCACTCTTGCCTCCAGTGGAAATTGGACAAATGAAGAGGGGATTTGATCAAAGTATTCAAAATCATGAGGGACCTGGATGGAATAGAATGAGAGAAACCAATCCCATTGGTGGAAGGAAGGAAGGAGATCGAGAGGAACACAGAGGTGATTGGTGGAAGAAGGTGATTAAGGTGATTGGTGAAAGAAACAGTGGCGACAGGAGGAGAAACTCGTGAGTGTTTCGAATCTTGAATGCACGGCCTGAGAGTGCAGTGGAGTTTCAATCAAAGTTTTCAAATGGGGAATTGGAATCATTATCTGAAGAGAAACAAAATTGTGGGCTACAAGTCAAAGGCAGGGGAGTGGGACCCGGTGAGTTGCCCTGCAGTGAAGTTACTGTGAAAATCCCCTAGTCACCACACTTGTGTTCGGGTACACTGAGGGAGAATTTATTTTGAGCTTTCTCTTGCATAGGAACTTATAAGGCTGGTGGGGCGACACGGTGGTTAGCACTGCTGCCTCACAGCGCCAGGGACCCGGGTTCAATTCCAGCCTCGGGTCACTGTCTGTGTGGAGTTTGCACATTCTCCCCGTGTCTGCGTGGGTTTCCTCCGGGTGCTCCGGTTTTCTCCCACAGTCCAAAGATGTGCTAGTTAGGTGCATCGGCTGTGCTAAATTATCCCACAGTGTACCCAAACAGGAGTGTGGCGACTAGGGGATTTTCACAGTAACTTCATTGCAGTGTTAATGTAAGCCTACTTGTGACTAATAAATAAACTTTAACTTTGATGTACAGGTTAGGTGAATTGGCCATGCTAAATTCTCCCTCAGTGTACCCGAACAGGCACAACACAGACAGGTTGGGCCAAAAGGCTTGTTTCCGTATTGTAAATCCGATATCATTTTCACAAAGGCACGGTGGCACAGTGGTTAGCACTGCTGCCTCACAGAGCCAGGGATCCGGGTTCGATTCCCGGCTTGGGTCACTGCCTGTGCGGAGTCTGCATGTTCTCCCCGTGTCTGCGTGGGTTTCCTCCGGGTGCTCCGGTTTCCTCCCACAGTCCGAAAGACGTGCTGGTTAGGTGGATTGACCATACTAAATTCTCCCTCAGTGTACCCGAACAGGAGTGTGGCGACTAGGGCATTTTCACAGTAACTTCATTGCAGTGTTAATGTAAGCCTACTTGTGACTAATAAATAAACTTTGATGTGCGGGTTAGGTTGATTGGCCGTGCTAAATTGACCCTAGTGTCAGAGGGATTAGCAGGATAAGTGTGTGTGGTTCCGGGAATAGAGCTGGGTGGGATTGTGGTCGGTGCAGACTCGATGGGCCGAATGGCCTCCTTCTGCACTGTAGGGATTCTATTCTATAAGCAGCTTGTAATACCCATTTCCTTTCTCTTCACGGGTGCTCTTGAGAATGACTGCTGTTAACCTTGGTGCCTATGCTATAGTGGTGTGCTTGTTGGAGCCTGCATTGGTTTTCAAATGCAGGCACACTCTTGGGAATATGCAGCTGATAGTTTTCAAAGTATCTTATCCATCTGCAAATTAAGTTAGGGCCTTGGATGTACTTGGAAAATAGTCAGGACATTAAACATTCTGTCGTTTTGTAGTGCGCACACATTTTAAATTACAACAATCACTCAACATTCCCAATAGCTCCAGAGTGTTATTTTATGGCCACAGTGCCTGGTAGTGGTGTTACTGTGGCATTTCTGTTCCTCAATGTCCATTGTAACAAACTACCTAATTTCCTGTAATCAACATCAGCAGGCAGCCCATCGGCCGTCTCTCTGGAAATGACAACCAGAGCCTAACTCCCATCCATCTTCGCTGGATACTGGCTTCGACTTGCTCTGGGAAAAGGCCAGATGGGTTCCATCTTCCAAAAGGAGTATTTCTTTTTCAGTTGAGGGCAGAAAGACTCAAATCGTGGCACGGTTTGTAAATTGGGCCGGGACAACATTGTTGCAGGCCAGAGACAGTTTAAGTCTCACAACGCCAAGCAAATTCATTTGATTAATTAAAACGAGGGCCTGGATTTTCATTTGGTGGCGATTGGAAAGTGGCACTCCAGGAAGACGGTACTGGAACCCTCCCGCCCGCCCGCCCCATATCCGGAACGCAACGCGATTGCAAAGAGAAGGAGGGAAGGAAGGTTTCCAATTAACAGCCCATTAAGCACCTTGAGTTAATGGGCCTGGGACGCAATTTACCAATTGCCAAACCCAAACAGTCTGGGGAATCTAAGTGCACAGGTGCCAGTTTCAATGCAGGGAGCCGCAAAGTATTGTTGTAACGCCAGAAATATTTTTGCCACTAGGGGTTTAACTGCGAGAATAGGCGTAATACCATTGGCCTGAGTGTTTGGCCAATTCATTGAATTTTCTGTCCCTCCGAATTGCTGCCTTCTCTCTTATGCAGGCCTTATCTTCGCTGTTGTCTATCTTTGACTCTGCTCCTCCTTGTGCCAGCTCGGTGCCACTGCTTAGGTACTGAGCTTACCTCTGGCCCAATTAGGGCATTAACATTTGAAGATTGAAGAATTGAAAACTGAAGAGTGTTACCATAGAACCATAGAAAATTACAGCTCAGAAACAGGCCTTTTGGCCCTTCTTGTCTGTGCCAAACCATTTTTTGCCTAGTCCCACTGACCTGCACTTGGACCATATCCTTCCACACCCCTCTCAACCATGAACCCATCCAAGTTTTTCTTAAATGTTAAAAGTGACCCCGCATTTACCATTTCATCCGGCAGCTCATTCCACACTCCCACCACTCTCTGCGTGAAGAAGCCCCCCCCCTAATATTCCCTTTAAACTTTTCCCCCTTCACCCTTAACCCATGCCCTCTGTTTTTTTTCTCCCCGAGCCTCAGTGGAAAAAGCCTGCTTGCATTCACTCTATCTATACCCATCAAAATCTTATACACCTCTATCAAATCTCCCCTCATTCTTCTACGCTCCAGGGAATAAAATCCCAACCTATTCAATCTCTCTCTGTAACTCAGCTTCTCAAGTCCCGGCAACATCCTTGTGAACCTTCTCTGCACTCTTTCAAACTTATTTACATCCTTCCTGTAACTAGGTGACCAAAACTGTACACAATACTCTAAATTCGGCCTCACCAATGCCTTATATAACCTTAGTAAGAAGTCTCACAACACCAGGTTAAAGTCCAACAGGTTTATTTGGTAGCAAATACCATAAGCTTTCGGAGCAATGCTCCTTCGTCAGATGGATCCATCTGACGAAGGAGCTGTGCTCCGAAAGCTTATGGTATTTGCTGCCAAATAAACCTGTTGGACTTTAACCTGGTGTTGTGAGACTTCTTACTGTGCTTACCCCAGTCCAACGCCGGCATCTCCACATCATTATATAACCTTACCATAACACTCCAACTTTTATACTAGATACTCCGATTTAAACAGGCCAATGTACCAAAGGCACTCTTTATGACCCTATCCGCCTGTGACGTCACTTTTAGGGAATTCTGTATCTGTATTCCCAGATCCCTCTGTTCAGATGCACTCTTCAGAGTCCTACCATTTACCCTGTACGTTCTACTTTGGTTTGTCCTTCCAAAGTGCAATATCTCACACTTGTCTGCGTTAAATTCCATTTGCCATTTTTCAGCCCATTTTTCTAGTTGGTCCAAATCCCTCTGCAAGCTTTGAAAACCTTCCTCACTGTCCACTACACCTCCAATCTTTGTATCATTAGCAAATTTGCTGATCCAATTTACCACATTATCATCCAGATCATTGATATAGATGACAAACAACAATGGACCCAACACCGATCCCTGCGGCTGTTGGACTTTAACCTGGTGTTGTGAGACTTCTTACTGTGCTTACCCCAGTCCAACGCCGGCATCTCCACATCATGCACACCACTAGTCACAGGCCTCCACTCAGAGAAGCAATCCTCCACAACCACTCTATTGCTCCTTCCATTGAGTTAAAGTCCAACAGGTTTATTTGGTAGTAAATACCATAAGCTTATAGTATTTGCTACCAAATAAACCTGTTGGACTTTAACCTGGTGTTGTGAGACTTCTTACTGTGTTCACCCCAGTCCAACGCCGGCATCTCCACATCATTTCTTCCATTGAGCCAGGGTCTAATCCAATTTACTACCTCCCCATGTATACCCAGCGACTGAACCTTCCTAACTAACCTCCCATGAGGAACCTTGTCAAAGGCCTTGCTGAAATCCAGGTAGACAACATCCACCGCCTTCCCTTCATCCACTTTCCTGGTAACCTCCTCGAAAAACTCTAATAGATTGGTCAAACATGACCTACCACGCACAAAGCCATGTTGACTCTCCCTAATAAGTCCCTTTCTATCCAAATATTTGTAGATCCTTTCCCTTATCACACCTTCCAATAACTTGCCCACCACCGATGTCAAACATACTGGCCTATAATTTCCCGGATTTCTTTTGGAACCTTTTTAAACAACGGAACAACATGAGCCACCCTCCAATCATCCGGCACCTCCCCCGTGAATACTGACATTTTAAATATATCTGCCAGGGCCCCTGCAAGTTCAACACTAGCTTCCCTCAAGGTCCGTGGGAATACCCTGTCCGGTCCTGGGGATTTATCCACTCTGATTTACCTCAAGACAGCAAGCACCTCCTCCCCTTTAATCTGTAAAGGTTCCATGACCTCCCTACCTGTTTGCCCTATTTCCGTAGACTCCATGCCCGTTTCCTCAGTAAATACGGATGCAAAAAAACCATTTAGTATCTCCCCCATCCCTTTTGGTTCCATACACAGTCTACCACTCTGGTCTTCAAGAGGACCAATTTTATCCCTCACTATCCTTTTGCTCCTAACATACCTATAGAAGCTCTTTGGATTTTCCTTCACTCTGTCTGCCAAAGCAACCTCATGTCTTCTTTTAGCCCTCCTGATTTCCCACTTAAGTAGCTTCTTGCACTTTTTATACTCCTCGAGCATCTGATCTGTTCCTTGCTGCCTGTACATTTCATACAACTCTCTCTTCCTCTTAATCAGTGTTACAATCTCCCTCGAGAACCACGGTTCCTTATTCCTATTTACTTTGCCTTGTCCTTCATTGCTAGAGGGATGGAGTTTAAAAACAGTGAGGTTATGTTGCAGCTGTATAAGGTGCTGGTGAGGTCACACCTGAAGTCCTGTGTACAGTTTTGGTCTCCTTGAGAAAGGATATACTGACGCTGGAGGGGGTGCAGAGGAGATTCATTAGGTTGATTCCGGAGTTGAGAGGGTTGGTTTATGAGGAGAGACTGAGTAGACTGGGACTATACTCATTGGAATTCAGAAGAATGAGGGGGGATATAGAAACATATAAGATTATGAAGGGAATAGATAAGATAGAAGCAGGGAGGTTGTTTCCACTGGCGGGTGAAACTAGAACTAGGAGGGCATAGCCTCAAAATAAGGGGGAGCAGATTTAGGACTGAGTTGAGGAGGAACTTCTTCACCCAAAGGGTTGTGAATCTGTGGAATTCCCTGCCCAGTGAAGCAGTTGAGGCTACCTCATTGAATGTTTTTAAGGCAAGGATAGATAAATTTTTGAACAGCAAAGGAATTAAGGGTTATGGTGAGCGGGCGGGTAAGTGGAGCTGAGTCCACGAAAAGATCAGCCATGATCTTATTGAATGGCGGAGCAGGCTCGAGGGGCCAGATGGCCTACTCCTGCTCCTAGTTCTTATGTTCTAAGATCGCATTGTGTGAATGGCGCAGACACAGCATTGGGTCAGGACCGAGAAGTTATCCGGGCGTTGGGTTCTTATCACGGATTTGAAAATCCAGCCTGAGATTTCCTTGGAAAGACCAGGATAACCCACTGGGAATAATTTGATCATTATTTGAATGTAACCATTTGAAAATGAATTGAGAGACCGGCTTCATAGACACTGATTAAGCAATATTCTTCTCAGTATTGTACAGTAGAGTAAATGACTGATAAGATAGGGAGGGTTGTTGTAAAATATCCCATGCCACCGGGTGGCATGGTGGCACAGTGGTGGGCACTGCTTCCTCTCAGCGCCAGGGACCCGGGTTCAATTCCCAGCTTGGGTCACTGTCTGTGTGGAGTTTGCACATTCTCCCCGTGTCTGCGTGGGTTTCCTCCGGGTGCTCCGGTTTCCTCCCACACTCCAAAAGATCTGCAGGTTAGGGTGCATTGGCCATGCTAAATTTTCCTTCTGGTGGGTTTTTATAGCTTCGCTCATCCCGAAACCGCAAAATCCCACCCGTGGTCAACGTATCTTTCCATAGTCCGCCCCTTGCCCGCTCCGATTCCCGTGGCGGGTGGGGCAGTATAATTCCGGCCTTAGTGTCCTAAGATGTGCAGGTTAGGTGGATTGGCCATGCTGAACTGTCCCTTAGCGTCCAAAGATGTGCAGGTTAGGTGGATTGGCCATGCTAAATTGCCCCTTCGTGTCCAAAGATGTGCTGGTGACACTACCCACCCCCCCGCCCCTCCAACCAGAGGTCTTACCACACCCCCTCACCCCCCCTAACCCCCCTCCCCCCACAAGAGGGACAATCTGAGATGGGGTCCCCTCAGACCCTGCCCCTCTCAGGCCCTCCTTCAGGCCCCACCTGTTGGCAATGTCAAACTTGCACTGCCTATTGACACCCCCTGATCTGGCACGTTGGACTCCCGGTGGGGGGAGGGGAGTGGGGGGTGGTGGCAGGGAGGGATGTAATGAGCCCATGTGCCCCAGTGCTGTTGCCAGGCTGTAGAGGGAGGGTCCCTCAGGGGGGAATTGGATGGGCTCAGGCTGGGGATATAGGGTTGACCTCCAGACTCTTTCCAGGATGGAGGTCTCGTGGCTGGAGTGCCCTGGGAAAGCTGGAGATCATTCTCAGCATCTTTTACTTTAATTCCTTCCTGGAATGTGGAAGTCACTGGCTGAACCAGCATTTATTGTCCATCCTTAATTGCCCTTGAACTGAGGAGGTTGCTAGGCCATTTCAGCGGGCAGTTAAGAATCAACCACATTGCTGTGGCTCTGGAGTCACATGTAGGCCAGACCAGGTAAGGACGGCAGATTTCCTTCCCTAAAGGACATTAGTGAACCAGATGGGTTTTTCCAACAATGGTTTCATGGTCATCAGTAGATTTTTAATTCCAGATTATTTTTATTGAATTCAAATTTCACCATCTGCCGTGGCGGGATTCGAACCCAGGTCCCCAAAGCATTACCCTGGGTCTCTGGATTACTAGTCCAGTAACAATACCACTACACCACTGCCTCCCAGCTTTCAGTTCAAAATCTTCATTCTTGTCTTGTGTACTGTGAAATCCTCTAAATGCCCTGGTCCCTTTATTATCCATGCCCCATGGACACCCGGAAGCCTTCAAAATTACAGCAGCGCTCCATCCTGGAGCAGGGTTCCCTCATTCTCTTTCAGAAGCCCCAGGTGTGAGCAGATCCGTTTGAAGTCCTCAGACTGAAAGGAGATGCTAGTTTTAGTTGGGGGATTCCCTTGCTCTTTTTCAGAAGCCCTAGGTGTGAGCAGATCCCTTTGAAGTCCTCTGACTGTCAGTTTCAGTGGGGAGGTTCCCTTTGTCTGCCTGATTTAGCTGCAGGTGCAGCCTGGTGACTTTGAACTGCTCTGATTGACAGCTGCCCAGTAGATCAGACAATTCATTGTTGACACAATCAAGTAAGCCTCATGGACCTCCACATTCCAGCAGACCTACTCACTCAGCTCAATTCTTTTAATACTGCATTTTTGCAGCTCTCTGAACCTTCCTGGAAAGCTCAAAAGCCTCAAAAAGCTTTGCATTCATTCAATTGCATGCTCCATTACCTTTAACTAGTCTTTGATTGACAAGTTGGATCAATTGCCCACTCGCCAGGAGCTTTGTTTGTTTTTCTTTCCCTGCATGGTTGAATGCATCTCAACTGCTTTGTCAACATTGTGGATAGAAAAAGGGAAATGAAACATCATGGCTGGTGGGTGGTCAGGGCGGGCTGGGAGAATCGCATTGGGTCTGATGTCCAGCACGATTCCCGTTTTAGTCCTGACGCCCTACTTACCAGGCTGTCGGGATTCCTGCCAGAGGCTAACGGGCATGGTGAATCCCCACCTAGGGCTGTATCATTTTTAGAATCTGCAATAAATGGAATGAGTTGAATTTGAAAATTTGTGATCGTGCAGTATGATCATGTGATCTATTTTTTATTGGACAACCGTACTTTCTGAGTGATCACTTCTTGATGTTGAGGTAAGTGCACTGGGCAGAAAGATTAATTCGCAGTGCATCGGGAGTGACTTGGGAAATCTGGCATCACCATGTCACTCTTCGATAGTGCAATTCACTGCATTGGAAGTCCATAGAGAGTCCCATTAATAAGGACTTTATAAGTAAGGAAAAAGACTTGTAAGATTAATGGCAACAAGCATCCAGAATATTGTACTATCCCATTTCATATTTTACCTTTACACATTACAGCATACACCTTGCTATGCCATTTTATTCCTTACCATTCTACACTGTTCTAGTCCTTTCTATTGCCTGCTGGACTCTTCCATACCATGCCATGCCAGTGATGCTGGGAAGGTGGTGGCTTCGTGGTATTATCGCTGGACTATCAATCCTGAAACTCAGCTCATGTTCTGGGGACCTGGGTTCAAATCCCGCCACGGCAGATGGTGGAGTTTGAATTCCATAAAAAAATATCTGGGATTAAGAATCTACTGATGACCATGAAACTGATGATCAGAGGATTAGATAGGGTGGATAGTGAGAGCCTTTTTCCTCGGATGGTGATGGCTAGCACGAGGGGACATAGCTTTAAATTGAGGGGTGAGAGATATAGGACAGATGTTAGAAGTAGGTTCTTCACTCAGAGAGTAGTAAGGGCATGGAATGCCCTGCCTGCAGCAGTAGTGGACTCGTCAACATTAAGAGCATTCAAATGGTTATTGGATAAACATATGGATGATATTGGAATAGTGTCGATTAGAGGGGCTTTAGATTGGTTCCACTGGTCGGCGCAACATCGAGGGCCGAAGGGCCTGTACTGCGCTGTAATGTTCTATGTTCTATGAAACCATTGTCGTAAAAACCCATCTGGTTCACTAATGTCCTTTAGGGAAGGAAATCTGCCGTCCTTACCCGGTCTGGCCTACATGTGACTCCAGAGCCACAGCAATGTAGTTGACTCTCAACTGCCCTCGGGCAACTAGGGATGGGCAATAAATGCTGGCCAGCCAGCGATGCCCATGTCATTTCTTGATGTTGAGGTAAGTGCACTGTTGGCTTGGGACAGGAAGATTACTTTGCAGTGCATCGGGAGAGCAGGAAACCTGGCATCACTGTGTCACTCTTAGATAAGTTTAAGCTTATTTATTAGTCAAAAGTAAGGCTTACATTAACACTGCAATGAAGTTACTGTGAAATTCCCCTGGTCGCCACAGTCCAGCACCTGTTCGGGTCAATGCACCCAACCAGCACGTCTTTCAGACTGTAGGAGGAAACCGGAGCACCTGGAGGAAACCCACGCAGACACGGGGAGAATGTGCAGACTCCACACGCAGTGACCCAAGCCGGGAATCGAACCCGGGTCCCTGGCGCTGTGAGGCAGCAGTGCTAACCACTGTGCCACCCAAGGTAGCACAGTGATAGTGCAACTCACTACATTGGAAGTCTATAGAGAGCCCCATTAATAAGGACTTTATAAGTAAGGAAGAAGACTTGTAAGGTTAATGGCAACAAGCATGTGACTCCATGGAAAATAAAATTGCATTCCATAACATTTCCTTCCACAGCATAGCATATTATGCCATGCCATTTTACATCTGCTTGCCACCCTGTGCTAAAAATGCCTCTTGAACTTGCTTTTTACAGCAGTGGTGTGGAATCTTAACAAACTAAATCTTGCAAAAACTCTATTCCGCCTTATCAACATCCAGTGTCAAGTGGAACCCTTAGCATTTGGTTTTAACTGCAGCCCAGTGACGCAATCCACACTCGCTGCTCAAAAGATAACATTACCAAAGATTACTACAAAAGAGAATTGCATTCTGAAAATCCACTTACAGTAATCCACTCAGCGCGGTCCACTTTGGAAAGATGACAAGCCACTGAAGCTGACATACGCATGCCATCAACATTTCAGTGTGATCATCACAACTGCAATCATTTTTTTGTTTAATTGCTGCATGGAGAGGGATTTGGAGGGAATGGACATCTTACTAACTTGCATCAGACATGTACTGGGTCATTTCTGCACCTCCCGTAACAAACTCGGTCTGTGCTGGGAGCTTTCTTCAGTTGAAAGAAGGGAAGAGCTGCATTTATATAGCACCCTTCGTAACCGCAGGGTGCCCCCAAAGTGCGTCACAGCCAACGAAGTACTGTTTGACGTGCAGTCACTGTTATAATGTCGGACGCGCAGCAGTCAATTTGCGCACGGCAAGATGCCACAAACACCAATTCGATAATGACCAGATCGTCAGTTTTTAGTGATGTTGATTGAGGGATAAATGTTGGCCAGGACACTGGGGAGAGTTCAAAATAGTGCCACGGGACCTTTTAAGAACTTTTTAAGGGCGGCACGGTGGCACAGTGGTTAGCACTGCTGCCTCACAGCGCCAGGGACCCGGGTTCGATTCCCGGCTTGGGTCACTGCCTGTGGAGTTTGCACATTCTCCTCGTGTCTGCGTGGGTTTCCTCCGGGTGCTCCGATTTCCTCCCACACTCCAAAGATGTGCAGGTTAGGTTGATTGGCCGTGCTAAATTGCCCCTCAGTGACCCGGGATGCCGAGGTTATAGGGATTGGCAGGGTAAATATGTGGGGTTATGGGGATAGGGCCTGGGTGGGATTGTTGTCGGTGCAGACTCGATGGGCCGAATGGTCTCCTTCTGCACTGTAGGGATTCTATAATTCTATGAAGTCTGCTTGAGAGGGCAGGTTCTGGTTTTGCACCTTTGACAGTGGAATATTCCCTCAGTACTGTCAATCTAGATCATTGGACTCAAGTCATGGACAGTTTGCGCCTACAAACAGAGACAAAGGGAGCGATTCTCCCCAGCCTGCTGCACTGCTTCCCACTGGGCGCCATGGCCTCCACAAGTCACCGTGGCGAAGAGTTCCAGAGTAATCAGTTCCGCGCCAAGCTGATTACCATATGGAAATCGGGATTTCCATTTCATTCGTGGGCCCGGGACTGAAGTCTCCAGGCCCGCTAAGGTCCCCCTCCCGCCGGGAGTGGTTCACTCCAGCAGGGTTTACAACTGCTCCCCACTAATGGGGAACAGGCGGCCGACGCTGCTGGAGGGAACAGAGGCCATTGAGGGCACCCCCCTCCCCAGAAGGTTGGGGGTAAGGGAGGGTGCCCCTTGGGCAGTGCCAGCCTGGCACCACCCACGGGGCAACCTGGCACTGCCCACCGGGCACCTTGGCACTGCCCAGTGGCCCGCTCAGCGCTATGCTGCCGGCCTCTCGGGCGGGAATAGACCCCAGATTTCCAGAGGGAATCCTACTTGGGCACTCTGTGAGGCACAGTGTCGGAGATTCACTCTGAAAATCACGCTGAAAGAAAAAACAGCGGAAGTTACTCCCATTTTCCCGCAAATTGGGGACTTTGAATTTCTTCGGGAGAATCCCGGCCAAGAATTCTTGCTAAACACCAGTTTAGATAAATTCCACCCTTCCAACAACACACGGTTACGACACATACAGTTTTATTTTTTTTTGCATGCATTTCATTCAGGTTGAAGTGCATCAGGCCTCACACCCCGAGATATTTTAATCACTTTGGAAAATGATTAGGAAAGCTGTCAGTGAATTTAGATGCTTGAAATACAAAGGTGACATTGGACAGCACACTCTTTCTGAGGTCCCGAATGGAGAGGGAGATAGGTTCTCGGGAGAGCCCTTTGAGTCTCGGATGGATTTGGGCTTTGTAGGAAATGGGGACTGGCGAGAGAAAAATATCCCAAGTTTAACTATATGGCAGAACAAGCTCAAGAGACTGAATGGTCTACTCATGTTCCCGTGTTTCTGTGATCCAGGATACTGGCGGAGTGGGGGTGCTGAAAAAGATTTGTACTTCTATAGTGCTTCACCACATCGTCAAAGCTCAACAAGTACCTCAGACACTCACTTCTGGAATACTGTTGACGACTGTTATGTAGACAAACAACAGCAGCAAACGTCCACAAGCCCCAACAAGTTGAACGACCTTGGCAGCCTTGGATAGAATCATAGAATCCCTCCAGTGCAGAAGGAGGCCATTCGGCCCATCGAGTCTGCACCAACAATCCCACCCAGGCCCTATCCCCGTAACCCCATATATTTACCCCGCTAATCCCTCTAATCCAAGCATCCCAGGACACTAAGGGGCAATTTAGCACAGCCAATGAACCTAACCCGCACATCTTTGGACTGTGGGAGGAAACCGGAGCACCCCTGAGGAAACCCACGCGTTTTTGAGGAAGGGATGCTGGCCAGGATGCCGGGAAAATGCCTTGCTCACCTGCAAAGGCTTATAGAAGCTGACTTTTAACCTCTCAACTGAAGGACTGTGACTGTGATGACCTCAGCCAGGCTAATGAGGTTGGCTTGCTAGAGTATGAACTACCTGATGAGTCCTAATTGATGGTTAAATCAGGGAGCCTCATGCTCCCTATTTAAAGCAGGTGTGTCAGACTCTCAGCCTGCACTCAGCAGGGAGCAACTGGAGAGCTGGCTGTGTACAGATGTATGGTGTAAATAAAGTAACTTGGTGACGGGACTTTCACCTCCGTGGAGTTATTACAGTAATGGTGTTTGTCCCATCCATTTTTTCCCTTGATAAATCCGGCCTGCATTGCATGGATCAGAGTCTCATCTTATTGAGGACATTATAATCTGAAGCTGATTACTGTACGCACAAATTTAATGGCTGTCTTGTTAAGCGAATGTTCGTTTAAAGCAAATATTTCCTCAGACACCAATTAGTTGCCCATAAGTTCACTCTTTCTTCCTCTATTGTTACAATTAGTAAAGTAAGCACTGCAGGGGGTGCGGCCATTAATTGGCTTCTCCTGCATTCTGTTAAGTGAGTGAAGGAAGGGAAGGGAATAAGAACCTTGAGGTAGGTGATGGCTCCCAAGCTTCTTCAAGACGTTATCCCTGTCATTAGCCCTGCGTGCATCCACTTTAGATCCAAACCCCCGATAAGCAATTCACGGCCCACTGAAGCCTTTGAGTCGTCAAGTGAAGCTCTTTTTCCAGCTTCCTCGTGTTCCACTTTCAAATCGTGTGGCTGCTACCACGCTGGAAATAGTGAGATTGGATCACGAAAGGAGGCCTGTGGGAGTGTACACACCCCCGTGCGTAAGGATATGACACAGAGGATGAGAATTGAACTCAGCAATCAAATAAATCAGTGGGGCTACCGGTTAATGCTATTTTTTAGTGTGTGATTCAGAGACCGAATGGCATCATTTGGGTTAATGTGTCAATCAGTAAGGATAGGCAACAACATCTCCACCACAATCACCCTCAACACTGGTGCCCCACAAGGCTGTGTTCTCAGCCCCCTACTATACTCCTTATACACCTGTGACTGTGTGGACAAATTCCCCTTCAATTCGATTTTCAAGTTTGCTGACGACACCACCGTAGTGGGTCGGATCTCAAACAATGACGAGACAGAGAACAGGAATGAGATCGAGAATCTGGTGAACTGGTGCGGCAACAATAATCTCTCCCTCAATGTCAACAAAACGAAGGAGATTGTCATCGACTTCAGGAAGCGTAAAGGAGAACATGCCTCACGAGGCTAGAGATGCTCGAGGAAATAAAGGCTTTTATTGACTACTACAGTAGAGCTCCCATATATAATACACGATCACAGACTGAAGGGTCCCAGACAGAGCAGTGACCTTTATACCTCTCCCAGGAGGCGGAGCCCGACTAGGATGTACCATAATAACTATAATACAGGTAGAACAGCCCAACCCTAACCCCAACAGTAACATGTCATTTATCTCAAGAGGCTTGGAATACAAAAGCAGGGATGTACTTCTGAGGCTTTATAAAGCACTGGTTAGGCCCCATTTGGAGTACTGTGAGCAATTTTGGGCCCCACACCTCAGGAAGGACATACTGGCACTGGAGCGGGTCCAGCGGAGATTCACACGGATGATCCCAGGAATGGTAGGCCTGACATACGATGAACGTCTGAGGATCGTGGGATTGTATTCGTTGGAGTTTAGAATCATAGAATCATAGAAACCCTACAGTGCAGAAGGAGGCCATTCGGCCCATCGAGTCTGCACCGACCACAATCCCACCCAGGCCCTACCCCCACATATTTACCCACTAATCCCTCTAACCTACGCATCCCAGGAATCTAAGTGGCAATTTTTAACCTGGCCAATCAACCTAACCCGCACATCTTTGGACTGTGGGAGGAAACCGGAGCACCCGGAGTAAACCCACGCAGACACGAGGAGAATGTGCAAACTCCACACAGACAGTGACCCGAGCCGGGAATCGAACCCGGGACCCTGGAGCTGTGAAGCAGCAGTGCTAACCACTGTGCTACCGTGCCGCCCCGGTTGAGGGGAGATCTGATAGAAACTTACAAGATAATGAACGGCTTAGATAGGATGGACATAGGGAAGTTGTTTCCATTAACAGGGGAGGCTAGGACGCGGGGGCACAGCCTTAGAATAAAAGGGAGTCACTTTAGAACAGAGATGAGGAGAAATTTCTTCAGCCAGAGAGTGGTGGGTCTGTGGAATTCATTGCCACAGAGGGCTGTGGAGGCCGAGACGTTGAGCGTCTTCAAGACAGAAATTGATAAATTCTTGATTTCTCGAGGAATTAAGGGCTATGGGGAGAGAGCGGGTAAATGGAGTTGAAATCAACCATGATTGAATGGTGGAGTGGACTCGATGGGCCGAATGGCCTTACTTCCGCTCCTATGTCTTATGGTCTTATGTAGAACAACCCAACCCTAACCCCAACAGCAACATATATACAGACTCATAGTACTGACCAGACCCTGGCTCAGTACTACCTGGTGGGAACCAATGATGGTTCACCCCAATGCCCCCGTCTACATCAACGGGGATGAAGTGGAAAGGGTCGAGGGCTTCAGGTTTCTAGGTGTCCAGATCACCAACAACCTGTCCTGGTTCCCCCATGCTGACACTATAGTTAAGAAAGCCCCACCAACACCTCCACTTTCTCAGGAGACTAAGGAAATTTGGGATGTCAGCTACAACTCTCACCAACTTTTACAGATGCACCATAGAAAGCATTCTTTCTGGTTGTATCACAGCTTGGTATGGCTCCTGCTCTGCCCAAGACCGCAAGAAACTACAAAAGGTCGTGAATGAAGCCCAATCCATCGCGCAAACCAGCCTCCCATCCATTGACTACACTTCCCACTGCCTCGACAAAGCAGCCAGCATAATCAAGGACCCCATGCACCCCGGACATTCTCTCTTCCACCTTCTCCCATCGGGAAAAAGATACAAAAGTCTGAGGTCACGTACCAACTGACTCAAGAACAGCTTCTTCCCTGCTGCCGTCAGACCTTTGAATGGACCTACCTCGCACTAAGCTGATCTTTCTCTCCACCCTAGCTATGACTGTAACACTACATTCTGCACCCTCTCCTTTCCTTCTCTATGAACGGTATGCTTTGTCTGTATAGCGTGCAAGAAACAATACTTTTCACTGTATCCCAATACATGTGACAATAATAAATCAAATCAAATCAGTGCTGTGGTGCCGGAGGTCCTGTTTTCCAGATGAGATGTTAAACCCGTGCCCCAATGCCCCTCAAGTGAATGCAAGAGAGCCCATGGCCACAAATCCTCAGCACAGTGCAGGCATTCTCCCTGGTGTCCCGGCCAATTATTTACCCCTCAACCAACCCCACTAACAAATGACCTGGTCATTTATCGCATTGCTGTTTGTGGGAGCTTGCTGTGCACAAATTGGCCAACGCCCTCCCTGCGTTACAACAGCAACCACACTTCAAAAGCGATTGACCCTCAATTGCTTTGGGAGGTCCTGAGGACCGGAGGGATGCCTTATAAACGCAAATTCCTTCTTTCATTGGAAGCAGGATATTAGCAGGTAATATTC